>NC_057864.1:45349859-45649859 GCF_019393635.1 Dromiciops gliroides | reverse complement strand
TTTGACTTTCACACCCTTTCATAACCTAGCTCCTTCCTACCTTTCCAATCTTCTTACACTTTAGCCCACTCTGTGTTTTCTATACTCTGTAATTCTATAATCTAGTGATCCTGGTCTCCTTGCTGTTCCTCACACAAATGCCTGGCATTTTGACTGGCTAGCCCCCATTTTTGGGGGGGGGTGGCTGGGCAATGAGAGTTAAATGACTTGCCCAAGGTCACACAACTAGTAAGTGTCAAGTGTCTGAGGATGCTTTTGAACTCAGGTCCTCCTAAATCCAGGACCAGAGCTTTATCCACTGCACCACCTAGCTGCCCCCATCCCCCATTCTTAAAATCAACTCTCCTCTACTCTATCTCCTGGCAAGTCTTAGCCAAAATCTCACCTCTTTTAAGAAGCCCTTCCCATCTTGGTGTTCAGTCATGTCAGATGCTTTGTGGCCCCATGGACCAGAGCATTCCAAGCCCTCCTCTCCTCCAGTATCTTCTGAAGACTGTACAACCTCAAGTATGTTGCTTTCCTGACACTCTCCATCCATCTCATCCTCTTCCATCCCCTTTTCCTATGACCTTCAAGCTTTCCCAACATCAGGGTCTTTTCCAATGAGACCCATCTTCTCATTATGTGGTCAAAGTATTTAATTAAGCATCAGCTTCAGCGCTTGACTTTCCAGTGAAAAGTCTGAGTTAATTTCTTTAAATATTGACTGATTTGACCTCCTTCTTGTCCAAGGGACTCTCATGTCTTCTCCAGGACCACAATTTGAAAGCATTGGATTTGCAGTGCTCAGCTTTCCTTATTGTACATAGTGTATAGTCATGTATTGTATATATGTACATATATAGTGTATAGCCATACATTGCTACTGGAAAAACCATTCCTAGTCCCCCTTAATGCTAATGCCGACCCTTCTGATAATCTCTAATTTATTAGTCTACATCTTGTTTGTGCATGAGACAGGAATTGTCCGTTGTTTTTTAATCTCTTTGTATCCCCAATTGTTAGCAAAATGTTTGGTACATAGTAGTCACTAAATAAATGCTTATTGACTTTATTATGTTCTTTTTAGCTCTAATTCTGAGTCTCTGATCCAGGTGCCAGAATGACTAGCTGTAACTGTTATCTTTTCTTTATTAATTCCCCCTCCTACTTTTTTAATGGTGGCTGATCAAGAATAAGCTTTGAAAATACCCCAATCAAAAATGTCTCTGGGACAATGTATTCCCATTCAAATATTCATGAAAGATCCCCAAATGGAAATAGACCTCCTGGCTTACCTAGGGGAGGTGGCTTCTCTTTATCCCAGTATTGAAGGAGCCAGCACCTCTATCACTGTAGTGAAGGTTATGTTTGATCTCATTTAACTACCTTCTATGGGATTTGTTCACCACTGTTTCTAGTGGCTTATTGATATCATAAAGGATGCAAAATGAAAGCGATAGCCCTTTGAAATAATGGACAAGGACTTTAAGGCTCAAACTCCCAATTTTTCTTGTTGACAAAAAAGTCAGTTCTTTAAATATGAAAATGCACCCACTGAGGTTAAACGCTAATTAGCTTCCCAAGGAGGTAATCTCAAGAATCAATACATTCACCTTAATATATCAGCTTCAATCCTTGCCCTGTAGCACATCACTTGATCAAGGATCCCAATGAGTAAAGCAGTCATTCGGGTAAGCCTGGTATTACTAATTCCACGTGCTGCTCTGACGGACAGTCTAAGACCTTTTGGTTTTGTGGATTTTGATAGAAATCCTAAAATGAATGCAGTTTTAAATTACTTGCTCTGTCAAAATTACAAGAACTTATGGATGTGACTTTGGGCACGAGAATTCCTTAAGGTTACTTCTGTGGGTTATAGTGTCACTGTTGTGTTGAAGTTCAGTTCTATTTGAATTACAGGACTTCAGAGAGAGATGGGACCTCGGAAGCCAACTTGGTCCAACCCCTGTTTGAAAAAAGAATCCCCCTATAATGGAGAACACAAGTGGGCAATCCAGCCTTGGCCTGAAGACCTATATTGAGGATGAAACCACTACCTCCTAAGGCAGGAGTTTTCAAACTGGACATTATGAATTTTTTTCTTAATATTTTGTTAACTGTATTTCAGTAAAATTGTTTTTCTAATTCTTTGGATTGTATTTTATACATTTAAATATATTTCTGAAGAACCCATAGGTATTAGCAGACTCCCCAAGGGTTCATATCACACACACACACACACACACACACACACACACACACACACACACACACACACACACCCCTACTTAAGGCATCCCATTCCACTTTGGATGACTGAAATTGTAAGGAAGGTTTGTTTTGTTTTGTTTTTTAATCAAACCAATATTTTAATTTATGTTACAAAACAGATTTTTTTCCCCTAATGAAGTGATGGGAAAGGGGGAAAGAACAAGTATTATTAAGCACCTAGGATGTATCAGTAGGACAGTTCTCTGACTGTCTTGTAGTCCCTGATGGCAGTCCTCCTAACCCCTGCCTCATAGGGTGATGTCTAGCTTTCTTTAAATCTTGTCTTAGGTTCCACCTCCCACTGTCTGCTTTTCCCATTCCCCAGAGTTATTAGCACTTTCTCAAACTTGAAATAGCTTTGCAGTAATTTGTTACTATTGTGTAAATATTCCCTGCTCGGGTGTTGCATACTCATCTCTCGACTTCATCTCTCCCCTCTCTGCTATGTAAGATCCCTGAGAACAGAGACATTCACTTTTGTCCTTGTATCTTCAGAGTAGATGCTTAATATATTGAATAGTTTGTGAACCTCTGTAGACACAAAAACACACATAAAGAAAAGAAAATAATAATAAACCTGTTCAAACTAATCATGAAATGAAGATTCTGAATTAAAGGGGAAAAAGGAAACTAAATAACTTAATTAAATTAAATTAAATAATTAAAATTAAGAGAAGGTTCATTAGAACCCTGTTTTCTCTATGTGACTGAGCTTCTCTGGGTTTCACTTTCCTCTTCTAAAAAATGAGAGGGTGGTCTATGTAATGTCTAAGTCTCCTCCCCTACCCCCAGCTATTTATGACCCTCTGGATGAAACTTATGCTAACAATACATAAAGGACACCTGTTTTGATGAACATGTAAGTGATTTATAATGAGCATGTGAATTTCATATAAGCAAATTGTTGCTTCTAGTATTCGTAATGGCCCTTAGACACAAGTGTGTGGTTTTAAGTATTTTGAACATCCCTTTGCTATGCTACTTATGAACTTGTATCATATACGTAAAACAGAATCTGAGTGAAGGCAACCCATCACCAAGACTCTTCAAATAATCGGGAATTTCAAATGAGAAGTGTTCTAAAGAATGTATTTAATACAAGCATGACTCACCTTACGCAATGGACACATTTCTGCTAAATATGAAAATGAATTTTTTCCCTTAAATTGAGCCCTTTCTCCCCACTGACACAGTATAATCTCCAATATCCTGCCTCCATTTCTAATTGTTCTCCTCTTAACAAGAGTGTGATACAAGGGGGCAGCTAGGTGGCACAGTGGATAAGCACTGGCCCTGGATTCAGGAGGACCTGAGTTCAAATCCAGCCTCAGACACTTGACACTAACTAGCTATGTGACCCTGGGCAAGTCACTTAACCCTAATTGCCCAGAAAAAAAAAAAGAGTGTGATACAAGCCATCAAGGGCATGACAAGCGCTACTCATCCATAAGGTCTTTCCTGATCATTCCAGCTACTAGCACCCTCTCCCCAAAATGACTTTGCATTTTACTTTGTATATATTTTGTATTTGATCATCTGCATAAGTCCATAAACATTTCTTAAATGCCAACTATGTGCCAGGCACTGTGCTAAGTGCTGGGAATAGAGAGACAGTCCCCTGCCCTCACAGAGCTCATGATTTACTGGGGAAGGCAACGCAAAAAATTATGTACGAATAAGCTGTGTCCATGTGTGTCCTCCCTTTAACTCCCAAGCAGAATGTAAGCTTCTTAAGGGCACAATGCCTGGCACATAATAGACACAATAAGTGCTTGTTGGGCATTGCTTATGCCAATGAAACACAAATCCAGTTGTAAAAAATAGGGCCATAGACCTAGACCTGGGAGGAACCTTAGAGGTCATTTACTCCAACTATCTCATTTTACAATTTTTAATTTGAAAACTGAGACCCAGAGGAGCTGTTATTTTACCAAGACCACACTGGTAGTAACTGGCAAAAATGGGAGATTCAAATCCAGCATACTTCCCAGTGTCATTCTGACTTTTAAGTCTTAACTTTTAATGGAAATTTCAACATAAATGAAATCATGGGACCAACTTCACAATCCCACACACTAAAAACCCTTTATCAGAAACCGCCTTCTAGTCATGCATGGAAGCCAGAGTTCAACAGAAGGGACCACAGGGATGAATCTGATGCTACGTTTGATGCATTTCCTAGTGACATAGAATGATTTTGATTAGAAAAGTGAAAAGACATAGAAGAAACCCATCTTCACAATCACAGGCAACCTTCTGGGAGCCTGTAATTTTTCCAGGCACAATTGACTAGCACCAATAATCATGAAGCTAAGGGCAAGCTTGCCCACTCACACTTCATTTTGTCGATTGGAGGAACAGAATGAGTTTGGAAGCCACCAGAGAGTAGAGATGTGGTTTGCTGAACAGAGCATCAGACTGGGAGTAGGAAGATCTAGGTTTTACTATTCCTGGATCTGCCGCTGATTTGCTTCCAAAAGTGGGACAAGTCACTTAACTGCTCTTTGTACAGTCTCTCAATCTGTAAAATGAAGAAAATAATACTGGAAACTTACCCTTTAGCAAAGCAGGAGGATTCATTAAGTAGCATATGTCAAAGAGAAAGGCAGAAAAAGGCAGTAAGTAAAAATCAAGGCTTGATTGATTCAGGGTAACTTTTACTTCTTTGAATTTGAGCATTGTTTTCCTACTGCCAAAACTCTGCTTCACATTGGAAGATTCAATAATATTCAAATTATTTTTATAATCTTTGAGTGTTCATGGTGGCCACTGTAATGGTTATAGGAGATTACTCAGTGTTTGTTGATTTCATATGATAATTTCCACCTGTGGGGAGATGTGGAGACTTTTGGTTTGGACTTCCCAAATCAAAGAAGAACAATGGATGAAATGTTTGTATTTTTAAAATTAAATTTTACCTAAGTACTTACTCCTCCCTACTTCATAGGGATATTGTACCAAAAAAAGTACTTTGAGCTTTTCAGAGAAATGCTCATCATGTCGTTTATTGTTGTTTGTCCTTCATTTTTGAAGAGTACCATGACATAGAGATGACATCATGATTTGCAGTGAATTAGATTTAAGTGAAGGGAGACTGCAGTGTCACCAACATCACTCTCTCCTCCATATGGGTCTAGTGGCAATATACACATCAGGATAACAGGAGATGGACCACGGATACTTAAGGCAATTGGGGTTAAGCAACCTGCCCAAGGTCACACAGCTAGTAAGTCTCTGAAGTGAGATTTGAACTCAGGTCCTCCTGACTTCAGGGGCAGTGCTTTATCCACTGTGCCATCTAGCAGCCCCATATTATTGTCTAGTCTTGACTCTACCTACACAAGATATTACCAAGGAGATCAGGATTCTGAAGATGCCTACCTGCTGGGGGGGGGCAGGGGAAAACAGAAAGCTCCTAATGTTCCCCAACTTGATCCCTTGGGGAATTTTTCTTTGATTTTGGGCCTGTCGGTAGATAGCTTGACTTTGACACGCTTAACCTGATACCTTTTGGACATGTGGAAAGAATGGGGAAAGACTTATAGCCCTACAAGAACAAGAGGAGGGAAAGCAGCAAAGGTTCAATCATCATACTACTGACCTCCCTGGCGTCCTTTAAGTCCTAATTCAAATCCCACCTCCTCCAGGAAGTCTTCCACAATCCCTCTTAATTCCAATGCTTTCCCTCTTTTAATCATCTCCTATTAATCCTGGATGTAGCTCACTTTGCATATTTTGGTTTGCCTGCTGTCTCCCCCATTAGATTGTAAGATCCTTGAGGGCAAGAACTGTCTTTTGCCCTTTTTCTGGACCCCCAGAGCTTAGCACGGTGCCTGATCCATTGCAGGTACTAAAAAAAAAGAGAGATTTATTGATTGACCCAATAAGTGACTGAGAAGCTAAAGCCATGAGTTTGCAATTGCAGGATTCATGACACATCAAGATGAATCCTACACTGTGGAAAAATCCACTGGTGCTTCAGACAGAAGGTGGTAGCTCTTTATTTGGGAATGAATCTCCCTTTGGAGATAGAAGAATTTCCTTGTTTCCTAAAAGCTTACCTTTCTTTGATAAGTTTATTTTCTTTCTTAACTGACAAATGTGATGTGGGCCTTAAACACCAGCGCTGCTAAATGGTATTATTGGTCAAATGCAGCAATGAGGAGTGCTTGGAAGGGGAGAAAGAGAGACTTAAACTACTTTTACAGAGCAATATCTCTTCCTGGGGGAAGCTAGAAAAATCAAGTCAACTCAATTCAGCAAACATTGATTAGCCCTCGCTATAGCTGCCTTTTCATTTTCATTTTTTTTTTTTTTTACAATTTCTGAGGGCATAGCGGGTATCTTAGACGGAGGGTTCTCTAGACAAATGAGTCAGCAACAGTGCCAGAGGTGGGGACTGTCTGGGCTGTGGTTGAAGCTGACATTTCCCATTTTCTTAGGCCTGGTTTGAAGGGAAAGTCACTCCTCCAGAAGAGGCCAGTCCAAGACAAGAAAGAAATCCAAGAGAAGGAGTATCCCAGCCTGCTTTAAAAAAAAAAAGGGGGGGGCAAATAATAGTTATTAATACTTCCTTGCCTATTCACCAGCTCAGAATACAGAAAACACTATCACGGGATCATGGGTTCACAGATTTAGAGCTTGAAGGGATCTTAAAAACTATCTATTTCAACCCTCTCAGGACTGATTTCCTTAAGGTTGGCAGAGGAAGGCTTCGAAGCCAAATTACCTGATTTCAAATCCAATGCTCTTTCCATTCTGCTACTCTGCCTCCCTGTGTGGCTTAGTAGATAGATTCCTAGGCTTCTGTCAGGAAAAACTGAGTTCAAATCCTGCCTTAGATACTCATTATTTTATGATTCTGAGCAAGTCAACTAACTTTCCTCAGCCTCAGTTTCCTCATCTGTAAAATGGGGATAATAATAGCACCCCCGGGGCAGCTAGGTGGCACAGTGAATAAAGCACTGGCCCTGGATTCAGGAGGACCTGAATTCAAATCCATCCTCAGACATTTGACACTTACTAGCTGTGTGACCTTGGGCAAGTCACTTAAGCCTCATTGCCCTGCCAAAAAAAAAAAAAGAAAGAAAGAAAGAAAGAAAAAGAAAAAAACAAGAATAGTACACCCCCACACACACACACACAGGGTTATTATGAGGATCAACTGAGACAAGATATGTAAAGCTCTTTGCAAACCTTAAAGTGTTATAGAAATTCTATATTGTCCTATTAGCTAAGCCCACAGGATTTTTTTTCTTTAAAAGTAACTAAAATTGGCACAATACCATCCACTAATGCCCATTGCATGTGTTGCAATTAATTGTAGGAAAGCATAGATGTTAAATATTTTTATTAACATACAACAATAAGGGGAGGTACACCTTCATTTTAACTCGGGCCTCTCAATCAAATAAACAAGGTATCCATCCGTGTAAATCACATTTTGCCTCCTCCCTTGTTCCCTACTGTCTTGCAAGCGCTTCACTCACAGTCCTCTTCCTTCTTGCAACAAATGTCACATCCAGTAACTCTATCATACATCTTAATCAAAAGCAATAAGCGTAGTCCCAGACATGAAAGAACACCTACATAAACACAGTCTTCTTTGCCTTCAGGACCCTCTCACGTTGACATTGTTAACACAAGATAGCACTTCTCATCACTCAGAAACACACCCCCTGAATTCATTAAGTGTTCAGCACTTTGACTCAAATGATGTTCAGCCAGCCAGCAGCAGTGTCATCTAATGTTAAAAGAGATTGGCATTACAGAAGTTTGGAGCCCAAGAAGGAGGGGGAAGAGAGAAGGAAGGACATCTGTCTTTTCTTTCTGGGATGATTCATCCACTCGCCTGACCCTTGACTTGTGTTAGTGTGGGATAGTCCACGGATGGTCAATAAATCACTCCTACATACTAGAATCATTAAGGAAATACTGAAAAGGCAAAGTGTATGACTTGATTAACTTTATTTAGGGAGCCAGTGTAAAAAGCCCTGGTTTGGGAAACTTGGGATGTCTTTGGTCCTCTTTCTTTGAGAACAAAGGACCACCACCAACAACAACACTAACAATAATAACTACAACAAACTCTGCAGCAATATGGGTTAATAGAAAGAGAAATGGAAGCATCAGGAAGAGCTAAGTCGGGCTTAATTTCATTATATTAATGTATATTAATAGACATAATTATATAATATATTAGCATACATAGCAGTCTAACAAGGAAGATAGAACACTGAATCTGGGGGTCAGGAAGATGTAGGTTTGAATCCAACAGCCTTGGATAAGTCACTTAATAGCTCTCAGCCTCTTTATCTCAGCTCTGATATTTGTTAGTTGTGTGGCACTGGGCAAGTCACTTAACTTTCCCTCAGCTTCAGTTTCCTTATATAACGGGGATGATAATCCCATCTCACTCACAAACAAATGAGATCATATGCAGGAAGCACTTTGCAAAAAAGTGCTATAATATTTCTTATGATATCATTAGTGTTTAAAGCACTATAAATATTAGCATTAGAGGGATTTTTTTACACCCCAACCCAATTAGTGTAATGAATAAGATGCTCTATTCTCTGATGCTATCAGATAAGGAATACAGTTCCACAAAAAGGAGCCCATTTCACCAACAGCCCCCAGACACCCCCACTGTTTGAGCTGTACAGTCAAGGACACGTTCCTGCCAAGCTTTCCTTCTTATGTATGGATCCTAGTGGGAGGTAGGGGAAATGAAGATAGTTCACTTTCATTCTACTCAGGTATACACAGGACAAGTTCCTTGCCTACACACATGCCCCCCAGGCAGAGCAAAGACTCTTATAAATAGCAAGGCTTTTAAATTTTTTTTTTTAAAACAGCAAAGTAAAGAAGGAAAATCTCCCCATATACAGAGATTGCTGAATCATTGTGGGGAGGAGGAAGGGGAGGGAACAGAGAATGAGAAATAGTAGGCAGAAGACCATCATTCTTAGCTTTAGCGGAGCAAGCCTCTCAAATTTTCAAGTAATAAAAAGTGAATTGAAGCCATCGCAAAAATCATCCTTACACTCACAAAACAGACTAGGGAACTGAGGCAAATTTCTGAAAGGCATGGGGTGACTGCTTCACTTTTTCCTTTCTGTAATCATCAGTGAGGGGCAGTTATGTGGCCCAGCAGCCCTGACGTCAGGAGGACCTGTGTTCAAATACAGCCTCAGACACTTACAACCTGTGTGACCCTGGGCAAGTCACTTAACCCTATTTGCCTCAGTTTCTTCATCTGGAAAATGAATTGGAGAAGGAAATGGCTGACCACTATAGTACCTTTGTCAAGAAAACCCATGTGGGGTCACAGAGAGTTGAACACAACTGAAACAACAAAACAACAATCATCAATGAATTTGTCTTCTTGATATATTCATTCATTTTTTAATCTTTCTCAAAAATGAATTTTTTCAATGGGTTATGACCAAGTTGAGAGGCAACATGAAGGGGCTGGTACTGGATTAAGGAAGAACTCGGTTTAAATCCTGCCCCTGGCATCTACCAGCTGTGCAATCATTGGAAAGTATTTCACTTCTTAGTGTTTCCCAGCAACTTTCTAAAGGATAACTTAAAAATAAGTCATTGATGTGCTTTGGTAGGGGGAGTTTCCATACTGGGGCTTTCTAAGAATAAAATTATAGATCTACAACTAGCTAGACTGATAGACAGACAGATAGACACTATACACACACACACACACACACACACACAACTATACACATATTATATCTACTCAGTGTTAAACATCAATACAATTAGTTGGTTTTACTTTGTCACAGTTTACATGAAAACAAATTAATTTCAATGCATTACCTTCTTGGTCACTTCCTAAAAGTTTCCATCAAGAGTCCATTGTCAAGATGGCGGAGGAAAGGCAGTGAGCTCCAGAACTCATGACACGATCGCTCCAAAAAACATCCAAATAAGGTCATAGGAAAATGCCCGGAGCAGCAAAACTCACAGAAGAATGTGCTGAAATCATCTTCTAACCAAGAACGGCTTGGAAGGTCAGAAGGAGGGAGCTGCTGTGCTGATACAGGAGTCTGGCCCAATCCCACAGTCACCCTGACACAGATCCAGTCTCGGGAAGTCCTCACCAGAGAAGGAGACCCCCAGAGCCTCTAAATCAGATGAAGCACCAGTGTTATCTGGAACTAAGCTCACAGTCTGGTGAGTGGGCTGAGCCCTGGGCAGGGGAGAGACTACAGGGGTCTATGCTGGTGCTAAGGCAGAACTTGGATTTTACATCCCTACTGAGACCCAGGTGGTAGGCTTGAGTAGCAGTGGCCCAGGTGGGGGAGGGTCACAGGCTCATAGGAGGTAACAACCACAACACACAAAGCTGGTTGATTGGCAAGTTTGTCTGGAGTCATCTAGGACCAGAAAACAGGCCGGGCGAGGGAAGAACCTGATTCTCCTTAAATCATACCACCTGGGACTTCTTAAGCTTGGGATACTGCAGCCTGGAAACAGTGCCCCACTTTAAGGAGCTAAAAATCTAGTAAAAGAAAGGCAAGATGAGCTGACAGAGAAAAGTGAAGACCATAGAAAGTTTCTTCAGTAACAAGGAAGACCAAGGGGCACCCTCAGAGGAAGCTGTCAACATCAGGGCCCCTATATCTAAAGCTTCCAAGAAAAAATACGAATTGGTCTCAGGCCATAGAGGTACTCAAAAAGGACTTTGAAGATAAAATTAGAGAGGTAGAGGAAAAAATGAAAAGAGAAATGAGGGTGATGCAGGAAAGACATGAGAAAAAAGTCAACAGCTTGAAAAGTCAAATGGAAAAGGAGGTACAAAAGCTCTCTGATGAAAATAATTGCTTAAGAATTAGGATTGAACAAATGGAAGCCAGTGACTTTATGAGAAACCAAGACACAATAAAGCAAATCCAAATGAATAAAAAAATAGAGGGCAATGTGAAATATCTTCTGGGAAAAACTGCCAACCTGGAAAATAGGTCCAGAAGAGATAATTTGAAAATTATTGGTCTACCTGAAAACCATGATCAAGGAAAGAGCTTAGACACCATCTTCCAAGATATTCTCAGGGAAAATTGCCCTGAAATTCTAGAAGAAGCTAAAATAGAAATTGAAAGAATCCACCAATCACCTCCAGAAAGAGATTCCAAAAAGAAAACTCCTAGGAATATTATAGCCAAATTCCAGAACTCTCAGGTCAAGGGAGAAAATATTGCAAGCTGCCAAAAAGAAAGAATTCAAGTACTGTGGAGCCCCAGTCAGGATAGCACAAGATCCAGCAGCTTCTACATTAAAGGACCGGAGGGCATGGAATATGATATTCCAAAGGGCAAAGGAAATGGGATTACAACCAGGAATCACCTCCCCAGCAAAACTCAGCATTATCTTTCAGCGGAAAAAATGGGACTTTAATGAAAAAGAAGACTTTCAGATATTTGTGATGAAAAGACCTGAACTGAATGGCAAATTTGACTTTCGAATACAAGACCCTAGAGAACCATAAAAAAAATTTGGAGCTGGGGGACATACCTGGAGTCGTACAGTGGGTGACTGTCTTGTGTCTGAGGAAAGGTTTTGGCTGGGATCCCCCTGGGTCCAGGGGTGATGATTTGTCTACTGCATCACTTAGCTAGATCAAAATATCTTTAGGGTTAAATTGAGGGGTGAAGGGAATTGGGGGAGGGGTAAGGGCAGAAGTGAAATCCTACATGAAAATAATAGGAAAAGGCTTATGGAGTGGGGGAAGTGATGGGAGAGGAGCAGGGCAGTAAATGAATTTTACACTATCAGAAAAGTCTCAAAGATCTTAAACTCATCAGAGCCGCCTCAAGGAGGGGCTAATAGACACACCCAACGGGGTGGAGTAATCTATTTAATCTGGGCAGTAAATGAGCCTAACAGTCATTAAAATTGGCTCAAAGACCTCAATCTCATTAGAATTGGCTCAAGGAGGGACTAATGTATACAGTCAATTTGGGTAGAATAATCTCTATAACCCTGCAGGAAAATAGGAGGGGAAGGGGATAAAGAGAGAGGGGCAAAAGAAGGAAGGGCAGAATGGGGGAGGGGACAGACAGAAGCAAATCCCTTTTGAAGACATAGGATGAAAGAAGATGGATAATAGAATAAATATCATGGGGAAGGGAATAGGATAGAAGGGAAACAGTTAACAATAGTAATCATGAAAAAGAGAAAAGGGGGAAAATTGTACAAAAATATTTATAGCAACTCTTGGTGGAGGCTAAGAATTGAGAATCAAGGGAATGTCCATCAATTGAGGAATGATGAAAAAAGTTGTGTTATATGATTATAGTGGAATGGACTTGTGCTACAGGAAATGACAAACAGGATCATCCTGGAAAAACCTTGAAAGACTAATGAACATCAATGTATGGTGAAGTGAGCAGAGCTGAGAGGACATTGTGTGTAGTGACAGCAGTATTGTTCAATGAGTAATTGTGAATGACGTAGCTACTCTCAGCAGTACAATGATCTAGGACAATCCCAAGAAACTAATGAGGAAGCATACTATGCACTGCTATAGAAAGAACTGATTAAAAGAACACTTGTGGATTGTACATATATAACATGATTGTGATCTTGTGGAGGGGGGAGGAAAGGGAGGGAGGGAGGGAGAAAAATTTGGAACTCTAAATCTTATGAAAATGAATGTTGAAAACTACCCTTACATGTAAATGGAAAATAAAATAAATGTTTGTTGAAAAATTAATTAATTAATTATTTTTTAAAAAGAGTCCATCGTCCTTCATTTTTCTTCTTATAGGGTTGTCTGTAGCATATTCTCTGTTTTTCTAATTCTACTTTTCACTCTTTTTCCTTTTGCAGTATTTCATAAAGTTCTCTCCAGATGTATTTCTATTTCTCATATTTATCAGGCTTAATTTTATTACACTAATGTACCACTGCAACATGACAAGAGGGATAGAGCACGGAACTTGGAGACAAGACCTAGGTTTGAATCCCATGACCCTGGGCAAGTCTCTTAATAGCTCTCAGTCTCAGTTTCCTCATCTGTAAAATAGACATAAAAAGGGCACCTGCTTTTTGGTGCTGATGTAAGTTTATTAATGAAATAATGCACATAAAGAGCCTTTGCACATCTACAAACACTAAAAATGTCAGTTATTATTGCTTATTTATTTCCTTATTGTTGAATGTTCCAGTTGCTTTCAGGTTTCTTATTTTTGCCTTTGCAAATACAAATAAAGTAGCCATGGAAATCCTTGGTGGACAGACCTTTTTCTGTTTTTGTTTTTGTTTTCTTTGTTTCTTTGTATGTTTTTTAATCTAACACTTTCTGGGAAAGTGGGAATTAAACTGTTGAGTCTGACTCATTTTCAATGGGAGAATAGACTTTAGAATGGCACGTAAAGAATCTTTCACACTGAAGCAACAAACCCTAATGCTGACTCTTTCAACTGTTCAACACCTGTGCTTAAATCATGTTAAGTGTGATGTGCTTTTTAGAGAAACTTGTGCTCTTTCTATCCTGATCCGTTTTGTGTTCATTTCTGTGTGGGAGAGAGGAGATGATTTCTTCATCTGGGCTCCCAGTGTTAAATAAGAGTAACTAATGAAAGGAATTTTCATTTAAACACACACAAACACATTAAAACAAAACAAAACAAAACAAAATGGACCTATCCTTATCTACTTAATGGGTTTTCAAAGGCTTGGCATTCTTTATGTCATCTGATCTTCACAAAAACCCTTGGGTGGAGGTGTTATTACCCCTGTTTGCCCCATTTGGAAATAGTCTCAGAAAAGCAGAAGGATCTACCTAGGGCTACACAGGCCGTAAGTGTCTAAGGGAGCCTGGAGAATCGGTGAATTGGAATATTTTCTAAAGTTCTCTCTCTGTTAAACACAGTATTAAAAGGAATAAAGAAGTTGCTCCCCTCACAGAACTGATGGGGTTCATCTGATCTCTTTTTAATGATTCTTCTTAGGTTTTTCTAGAGTAATTTGAGTATCTCCTTGTCCCTAATACATTATGAAAGCTAGAAGAATGATAGGTTTGGAGTTAGGAATCTTGGTTTTCCATTCTGTCTCTGTGTGCTCTTCGGCAAATCCCTATACCTTTCTGGGTCTCAGTTTCCTCAATTATAAAATGAAGGGGTTTGACTAAATCAGTGGAATCAAATTCAAATGAAAATAGGATTACTCAATTATATACAAGAATCTCTGTGGGCCACATATTAACTTAGTTGTTAAATATAATGTTATCTATGTTTTATTGCATTTTATTTATTTTATTAACTATTTCCCAATTATATTTGTGAGTATTGATGCAACTATTCCCTCTGGACTAGACCAGTGCCATCAAACTAAAATAGAAATGAGCCCACTAATCATTCAAAAGGATCCCCAGGCACATTGGCTTAGAAAACCAAATATTAACTTTATCTATGTTTTGTTGTATTTTTATTTATTTTTGTTAAATATTTCCTAATTATTTTAATGTGATTTGGGCCACACTCTGGAGTGTTATTTTTGCAGGAACCATGTTTTTGCCTCTTTCTTTTGTATTTCCAGTGCTTAGTGTGACAACTAAAAGTTGTAGAGAGACACCATTTCTGGGTAATTTAATCATTTCATTAATAAGACCAGCAGGTTATTAATAAAAGGATGGTCATTAGCCATCTCTCTCAGACAAAAGACCATCATGGTGGTGGGGCACAGAACTTATATACCCTTGAAACAGTAGGTGGTCAATGGGACCAAGAATTGACATCTACACAGAGAGATTATCTGCAGCCTTGGGCTATCAATTCAAAGAATGTCCTCCTCTTCAAGGGTAAAGGGGAGTGTGTGACACCCCCCCACACACACACACACACACACACACTCCTGGATGGAGAAGCCTTCAACTATCTAGATAAAGGGATCTGTGTCTACCCAAGCTTGAGTTGGACACAATGAGTTTCTCCACCCTAGATTCCTTGAAAGCTTGCAATGGGTTTGATGAAGATAAAGTGTTTCAATGGATTCTTATTTCAAGGAGAAACTGGATCTCTAAAAGTTGGGGCTTTGGAAGAAGGGGGAAGCTCTGAATCTCCCCAAGATATTGGTTCTTAATAATCCTTTCTCACATTAGCACATAGTAGGTGCTAAATAAATGCTTGTGTTTTTTTTTTTAAATCCTTCTTGACTAACTAGGCAACATACACTTTTATCCAGGGTGTTTGACACCTCTGGACTAGACAATTTCTAAGGTCCTTTCCAAATCTAATTCAATGATCCTTAATCTTTATGTAAATGCATGTCATATGCATTTACATAAGTTCTTTAAGCACATGGACTGGGTGAATCCTCTTCTTTGCATTCACCAAACTAAAGCCTTGGAAAAGAAGAAGAGGGAGTCAGGAATTCATCCTGGAGAGGAATCTTCCATAAACCAATATGTCACCCTTATTCAGGTGTTCTCTATGTTACTGCAATTTTAGTATATGTGTTGCCAGAATTGAAACTAATTGGGATAATTCCATCAATCTGAAATCTGCCTCTCTGAAAATTCCACTCATTATAGGTGGGTGGTTACCTACCTCTCTATCTATTAAAGAGATTGTGAACATTTAAAAATGGAAGTGATGGTCAGCTAGGTGGCAGAGTGGATAGAGTACTGGCCCTGGAGTCAGCAGGACCTGAGTTCAAATCTGGCCTCAGACACTTGACACTAGCTGTGTTTCCCTGGTCAAGTCCCTTAACCCTCATTACCCTGCCCCTCCCAAAAAAATAAGTGATAATAATTAAGGGAGCCAGGGTTCATCAAGAACAGGTTATGTTGAACAAATTTCTCTATGTCACTCTAAAACTCAGCTCAAATATAACAATCTTTTTTTTTTACCTCAGATATAACATTTCACACTGAAGTATTTCCCATCCCCTTTCCCCAATACCTTCCTTCTGAGACTATCATCCATTTCAGCTCTATATATCATATATGTTCATAATTATTTGCATACCGTCTCTCCCCCTGAATGGATTCCTTGAGGGAAGGGATCATGTTATTGTCTTCCTTTGTATCCCAATTCCATACAATAGGTGCTAAATAAATGCTTATTGGCTGACTTTGATATTTTAAATAATCTGTAGAACTTCTGAAACATGATCTTTAATCATATTTTTCCAACCCTTTGTTACTAGCAAGGATTCTAGATAAACAGATGAAAAGAGTCCCATAGATAGAGTCAATAGGCAACCAACATTTACTAATTGCTTATGTGGCAGGCAATGAGCTAAGCATTGGGTATACAAATTAAAAAAGAAAAAAAGCCCTTTCTCTCAAGGAGCTTACAATATAATGTGTGTGTGTGTGTGTGTGTGTGGTGGGGGGGAACAAAAAAGAAAACTGAAAAGTGGAGGGGGACAGGGAAGAAGAAGAGGAGGAGAAGGTACCTGACATGGGACATGGTGGAAATCCCAAAGTAGTGTAGTGTAGTAGTATAGCCAGTTAAAACATAATGAGATGCCCTTTACCCTTTTATTTTCAACAGTCATATTAATAACAGGTAGTATGTACATCAGTAAAATGGGAAGAGATAACATTTTGCATGAAAAAAAATCAGAATCCCCCCCTCCATTATTGGACAATCTAAAATGGTGAGTGTGGGCAACTGGGTGACACAGTGGTAGAGCACTGGGTTTGGAATCAGGAAGACCCATCTTCATGAGTTCAAATCCAGCCTTAGACATTTACTAGCTGTATGACCCTGGGCAAGTCATGGGTTAAGTGACTGTTTGCCTTGGTTCCTCATTTGTAAAATGAGCTGGAGAAGTAAATGGCAAACCACTCCAGTATCTTTACCAAGAAAACCCCAAAATGGGGTCACAGAGAGTCAGGCATGACAAACTACTCAACAACAACAACAACAACAAAATGGTAGGCAGGAACTAGCAAATGAAACTGCATAGATAAAAGTGTAAGGTCCTCCACTTGTGTTTAAAAAATCAAATGTACTAGCATAGAATGAGAGCACAATGGCTTAAGATCTATTCATGTGTAATTATCTTTTTTTATTATACTATGTAATGGAAATGCTTTTTTTATTCCATCAATTTTTTTTAAATAAAGGAAAATCATACTTTGGGGTGTTAGTCAACTGCAGGCTTATCAGTGTGATGAGCCAACCAAACAAGCAAATGAACTCTTAGCATTAACCAAAGTAAAGTGTCTAAAATATGAAAGTTGCTGGCTCTGCTCCAGCCAAGCCATCTCTGGAGTTTTGCATTCAGTGTTCAGGGCTACATATTAGAGGAGATATTAACAAATTTGAGGGCAGGAGAGAAGGATATTTGGGATGCATTAGGTCCTGGACACCATTTCTCATGAGGATCCACTAAAGGAATTAGAAATGTTTATTCTGGGGTGGGGGGAGAGGGGGGAAGAGACTTCAGGCTTGCCAAATGGAGATCACTAAAACATAGAACTGACCATACCACTCACTTCCTTAAAAAATCTTCAATCATTCCCTATCACCTCCAGGGTAAAATGCAAAATCCTCAGTCTAACATGTGCAAATTGGCAAAAGGAGGCCTCCTTGGCCTTTTGTATTTATTTTCTTTTTCTTTTTCTTCTTCTATTTTTTTTTTTTTGGTGAGGCAATGAGGGTTAAGTGACTTGCCCAGAGTCACACAGCTAGTCAGTGTCAAGTGTCTGAGGCCAAATTTGAACTCAGGTCCTCTTGAATCCAGGACCATTGCTTTATCCACTGCGCCACCTAGCTGCCCCTGTATTTATTTTCAATGAAAAAAAATAATTTTCCTAGGCTGTAACAGCATAGTGCCATGGGGGTGGGAGGAGAAGGTGATATATTTGGAGCCAGTGGACTAGGGGATCCAAGCCAACTCTTCCACTTTTAACCATCTGACCTTAGATATGTCATTTCAACTCTGTTTATCACAATTTTCTCATCTATGAAATAGAAGGTATAGACTAGATAATCTCTAATGTCCCTTCTAGTTTTAAATCTATGGTGATAATATTAATAATAGTATGTGATGTTTAAAATCTAAATTGTGGTCGCTTTAAATTAGAAGCTTCAGCACCAGTCCTTGGGCATTAAACATTTATTAAAGCATACAGGTGTTCAGAAAGTTAAGAAAAAGCCTATCTCCCATAGAGTTCCAGCCTGGTTGAGTTCTTCCTCGAGCCCTCCTCCAGGAGCCGGCTTTAATCAGGAACTGTCCAGCAAGCTGACTGGAAGCTTTTTATAGTTCTGGAACAGAGGTGGTCCTTACACACTGCTTCAAGCTGATTGGTTGGCATCATCCAAATCCATTGGTTCTGAAAGTGTTCTCAAGGTGTGATTACAATCCAGTTAACTTGAAGTAGGCTAATCAACAGTTAATCACTCTCACTTGATTCAATCAGTCTAGATTAATATCCAGGTGAGTACCTGCTAAATCTCATTATTTCATCACAAGTAACAGCATTTTTATAGCACTTTAATACTTACAAAGTGTTTTGCAAATATTATGTTAAGGGTTAAAATTCTAGCTAAACTGTCTAAAATATCTAATGAGTGGTTGCCAATAAATTATAAGCTTTAGCAAGAGTTAGACTTTTAAGCATTTATTAAGGAGAATAAGAATTTGGTAAAGAGAGAGAGAAAGGCCTAGATTCCTGTCTATTAAAGGGAGAGCACATTTCTAGCTCCGCTCTCCACCAGAGTCCAAAGGAAAGAGCGCAAGACTGAGTGCCAGTCTCTTCCTTCCTCCTCCCACTAGTCCGCGTCACTTCCTGATGCCAAAGAAAAGACTCCTGGTCTTGCCCTCAAAGACCTTTGCTTCATGGGCAGAACTCTTCTACAGTAAGTCTCCAGCAGGTGGCGTTATTCCAATCGTTACAATTACCTCATTTGATCCTCACAACTACAGAAGGTAGGTACTATTATTGTCCTCATTTTACAAATGAGGAAACTGAGAATAACTTAGGTTAAATGACTTGTCCAAAGTCACACAGGTAAGGAGTGTTTGAAGTGGGATTTAAACTCAGGTCTTCTGAATTTCAAGTGAAGAGCTTTAGGCCCAGTTCTACTGCTCAGCAGATCCTATGAAATGAAAGATTGCAGGATTTGTTAGCCAAGCTAAATAATCAGCATTTTGTAGTGTTCATACAGGTTTAGAGTTGGGAAGGACTTTAAAGACTATTTCTATACTCTTCATTTTACACTTGGAAACTGAAGCCCAGAGAGATCTGTCCAAAGTCATAGGTAGTAGTAAAGCAGCAGAATCAGAATTTGGAGCCAAATTCTCTGACTGGAGACAGTACTTCTATCACTGAACCACAAAGTCTTGTTAAATGCCTATCTCCCTCACATATTTTGAACTGTTACTGTTTGAAAAATGCAACATTATTTAAAATGCATATTGTTTCAGTGGACAGGTATAATCAAGTAGCCAAGTTTTGTATTTCTATCTATCTATCTATCTATCTATCTATCTATCTATCTATCTATCTATCTATATTTTTTTTAATTTTGTTTTTTCCAGAAATAAAAGTTAGTTGAGGGCAGATGGGAAAATCTGCCAATCCATGGATTAGATTCATGGAAAATCCTTCACCTTATGCCCGCTTAGAATGTTGCCTTTTCCTTTGTGGGCTGCTATTCTCATTGCTGGGTGGCAAGGCATCTCTCAGGTCAAAGTCCTATATATGGGTTAGGAGGGGACTGTATATTTTTCTATTCATCTTCTGAAAACCAGTGTCAGGCTGGGAGGTGGCAAGAGACAGGAGCTCACAGATGTGGTTAAGGATTTATCAGTTAAAAAGAAAACTTTGACTCTTGAGGATTCCCTTGTGAAATACACATTGCATTTCCATGACAATCCCAGGTTTGCCAGCCAGTCAAGGAATCATAGTGTTTCTGAAAGATAGACTGCAGAACTCTGAAACCAACCTCCCCTCCCCCCACACACACCCCAAGAAAAACCCCAAACAGAATGGACACTCGTATTCCTGATAAGTTTCCTTAGCAAGCGATTATCTCAGGGAGTCTCATGGGCTGATAGAATACCAAAACAACCAATTACCTGGAATGCTTAAAAAAAAGTAGATTGAAAATATTTCCCAGATTGGCATTAATTACAATGAGCAAATTTCTGGGGTAAGGGGTAGGAGTTGGGGGAAGGGAGATCCCCTGGCTATTACTGGGGAAGCTGCTGATGGGACTTCTCTTTGATGGTACATAGAGAAGAAAAGTACACCCGTTTTTCAGGACCTTCAAGAACTGCATCTCGGCATCTATGGCGAGGTCCGCAATGAGCATTCTTGAAGACAGAGTGACATCTAAAGGGATTCTGGAATAGCCAGTTCTTGTGGCAGCCCAACTGACAAAGTCAAGGACATGTCACATTTCTGAAAACTGATGAGTTTTCAGGTTTCCTGGGCTTGATTGTCCCAAGTAACCATGAAAAGAGGATCAAATTCTGATTTTAATGACATGCCTCAGGGTACCCTCAGGACAACTGCAATTTTTATCTTAGATTCTGCAGGTCCTCAGTGAACAAAAGGGGGTGGGGGGAGGAGATCAGCTTTGAATAGATTCCCCTCTGCTCTTGTCCAAAGTAATCCAACTCTGAATATCTATATCCGAAAATATTATCAAGCGGGCAGCTTTTATTAACCCAAAGAATTAATAGAGCAGAATATTTAAAATGGGGTTTCAGTTATTGATTCTCCAATTAGATCTTATGTTCCCTCGGTGATGGGGAGAATAATGGGCTTTTGCGCTCTCTCTCTCTCTCTCTCTCTCTCTCTCTCCCCCATGCTCTCTGTCTCTCCCTTTCTCATAAGCACACATGCTTTGAATACTCATGCAATGCATAATGACTACAACTGAGAGCCAACGTTGCCTTTATATATTCTCATTATGCATTTTAAAAAAAGAAAAGAAAACTATCTGCAATCCTAAATTTTCATCTAGCCGGGGCTAGCAGTCTCCAAGTTATGCCTTTACAACTCTACATGAATGGATGGATGGGTGAATGGATCTGTGCATGTATATGTCTGTCTCCCCCAACCCCCCCCCTTTTTCTCCTCCTCCCAAAACACATTATTTTTGTTTCGTTTTGTTTTTGAACTGAACTTGAATAATGTGCAGGTCGGCAAAGGGGACCTGTGTACTTGCTAACAGCACCCTGATGTTATCAACCAATTAATTACTTTTGTAACTGATCTGTCCTGAAGCATTTTGAGTTCCCCCCCCACTCCCGCCCCCCAACTTTCTGGATTTTTTCCTACTGAATCGTTGTCATAACTCAATCACAGGACTGAGGAAAGGGGGTGGGAGGATAGAAAGAAAGAAACTATGGAGAATAGATTTCCTTCAGTAGGGCTGAAAGCAGAGTCCAATCTCTCCCAGATCTCTGTGTGTGTGTGTGTGTGTGTGTGTGTGTGTGTGTGTGTGTGTGTGTTTTCTCCCCAGCTCTCTTTAATTGTGCATTCCCTCGGAAGCAGGGATGCCTTCTGATGTATTTTTACTTATTTATGAAAAATAGTATAAAATCATGAAAGGCTCCCGGGATGTCTATCGCATTTATAACCATGATGCCCCAGTGAACTGCTTAAGCATGGCCCAGCAGTCAGCCTGCAAAGGAGTTAACTCTTTCCTGGTCCAGGATGATTGGCAGAGCAGGCATGCTTCTTGAAAAGAGACATTCACTCCCGTGTTTTCGCTTCAATGTTTGTGGCAGAATTCTTGAAGTGAGGAGTGGGGGGAGCATATCACGAGTTGGGACACCATTAGCTCTGAAAAACTGTGTCACATTTACAGGGAGATGCCATGCTGTGTGGCTTGAGGATAGAATTAGCTCACAGAACTGGTTTTCTGTTGCTGGGAAAACAAAAAAACACCCACTCCCCACCCTAGACTCAAATACTAATATTTCATTTTCAAGTAAAAAAAAAGTTGGAACACCTACTTTGGAACAATGAATGGCAGCTCCTTTCAGAGAGTCCTAATAAAAGAGATTAAGGAAACATGTAACATAAGGCAAGTTAATAAAACAAGTGATGAAAAATAATAAATAGAATAAAATAATAAAAGATGTGTCTTTGTGGATGCTTCCCTTCTTACACACACACACACACACACACACACACATGCACACACTCACTCACACACTCACACACACACACACACACTCCAATGTTTGGGGATGTTACAAGTGTAAAAAATGTTTAGTAACTCTCAAATCACAATGTTCTTCCAAAATGAGACTATTTGGATCAATATTTAAAATACTTGATCCAATTCATCCCATGAAACTGTTGTTTCCAACCTATCTCAATTTTCAAGTCCAAGTTAGCCTCTATTTCAGCAGCCTCAGGTCCTGTTCATTTTCCCAGGGCCGTCAGGATCTACAGTCACCATCAGATGGTTGGAATTCCAATGAAATAAAATATGCCAAGATAGTTCTGAGAAGTCTCTGGCAAAGACAATAATTTGTGTAGTCTTTATTAGGTCATGGATGAGTGTTTATATGGCCGGAATGAAAATTGGTTTCATATTGTTAATGCAGTTTGAATTTCTTTGTTTGATCAAATATTTCTTCAGGTCAGATTCAATAATTATATTTTTGACTGTTGCTTTTTCCCTGGCTTGTTTTCACATAATTTCACTAACCCTAAGTGTGCACTGAAGATTTCTCTGCTTTTCTGTAGAAGCAAGTGTGGTGATAGAAGAAGAGTCTTTTGTCAGTGGTTTTGTCAAGAAGAGAGATTCCAATGAGCCAAGAAAATACGAAAAGTATGAGACACCACCTCTCCCAAATATTACAAATTATTACTTGTCCCACCCCACCCCCCTGGTCTTGGTAAGTCTAGGATAGGTATTATCCTATTGATGCAAAAGCAAAATTTTATGGATTTTGGTACAAGAGTTTTATAAAGAATTTGTGTTATAAGTTGATCTTTTTTTTTAACCATTCAAATATGACAAAGGCTAGAGTTCACATTTAGAAGAGTATGCTGGGTACAATAGAAATTCTCTCTCTCATTTCACAACCAGATGCCACTAAGCTATAATACCTGGGCATGGCTCAAAAGTCTTGCATAGAAACAGAGAACTGTAAGCTAGACTGTGCCATTGGAAAGTAATCACAATTCTTCATAGAGAAAGAATGGGAAACTTCAGCCAATGCCAAAATGACCAGCCAAAACAGAACACAAAGCATGCCATTCTCCTATCCTCAAGGAGGCAGCTTGACTATTGAAAGCTGACCATCTTATTTTATCTTATTTGGACACTGGAAGGCTCAGTCTTTAATTCAATATATGCCTTTCCTTGGGACAATTCTTCATCATTTAGAACTTCATGAAAATTTTGCCTTTTAACGAAGTCCAGACCTTTGATAGCCTTCAAAATAATGGAGATTGTATGTGCCTACAAAAGTAAAATTGAGTGAATTGCTGAGCAGTTATTGGATGAATTTGCTCAATGCAAATAGCCACTTAGAGTAGTTTTGGTTAATAGAACAACAATCTCTGGAGCTTCTGAATTGAGTTCTTTGCCTCCACTTTCCTGTTACAGCAGAAAGTATTGCATCTACACTCTGAAAACCTGACTTGGAATCCTGGGGTTGCCATTTACTACTCATCTTACCTTGGCAAGTCACTCCATTTCTGTGGGCCTCAATTTCCTCATTTGCATAACGAAGGGGTTGGATTAAATGATCTCTAAGGTCATTTCTGGCTCTTTGACCATCTGTCATTCATTTTAGTATATGGACAGACAGATTGTAACATACTATGTATTCTGTAGATATTCTCCAAACTCCTCATGGCCAGTCAGGCCTTTAGAATAAGT
This sequence comes from Dromiciops gliroides, assembly GCF_019393635.1. Classification (NCBI taxonomy): domain Eukaryota; kingdom Metazoa; phylum Chordata; class Mammalia; order Microbiotheria; family Microbiotheriidae; genus Dromiciops; species Dromiciops gliroides. Next base: position 45,625,773 of record NC_057864.1, on the reverse strand, counting down.
CTAATTCAATCTCTACCTCAGGGTCATAAAAGGAATCTTAAGGGGTTGTGGAATATTTGTCAAATGGTATAGCTCGCAAATCCCCACCTGTGTTCTTCTACCAATGTATCAGTTGACATCAACTAGTAAACTAGACTTCACAAACTTTTATAAATGGGCATTGACTATGGTATAAAAGTTGTTACAAAATATCCCCCTCCCCACCAAAAATAAAGAGACCAAACTCTGACATACTCCCAAACACACTGAGAATTTAGGAAAAGATGTGAGTGCATGCGGCAAAGGGGGTATCTCAAAGCTCTGGGAAGTCTTTTTCCTAGATTCTTTAAGACATTTCCGTTAGGCATGGTATATGTCTTTTTGCTAGGGTTCTTGAATCTGTCTTTCTTCAGGATGTCTAGTTTTCTAGATCTCATTATAGCTATAACTAGGGTGGGGTAGCTGAGACTTTATCCCAGGGAGGATATTTCCTTCTTCTAACAATCCTCCAGTCACTGTCCCCATACTTTGTGACCCTCCAGAGGATCTAGTTTGCTATCTTAGAGGTCCTGCTTTTCTTTTCTTTTCTTTTTTTTTTTTTTTTTTAGAGCAATGAGGGTTAAGTGATTTGCCCAGGGAAACACAGCTAGTAAGTGTTAAGCCTCTGAGGCTACATTTGAATTCAGGTCCTCCTGACTCCTGAATCTAGGGCCAGCTCTTTCTCCACTGTACCACCTAGCTGCCCCCAGGGTGTCTAGTTTGTTCTCAGTTCACAAGCCAGACATGGCACCAGTTGCAGCTGTCCAGGGATAATGCTCAGATGCTGATGATAAAGTCTAAGTATTCCCGTCCTCTAAAGTACATGAAGTGCTCCCTGGGAGGAGTTAAAGTGGGGAATGTAGAATGCAGTTGAGATGGTCTCCCCCAACCCAAACTATTCCTTTCTCAGGGGCTTGGCTAGAGACTTTCACCACTAAGCTGCTAGATGTCTGATTCTTAATTCTAAATTCTAATTCTTAGCTCGCTGGTTTTATAAAAGCCAGGGGTGTGACCAAATCCCTTAACCAATTGTAAAGAATTAATTGTTATCTGAGGTTTTTATGCTCGCACTGGCCTGGGGCTCCACAAACCACATGATGCTCCACCCACTGGTTGTAATGATTGGAGGCCTAGTGAGGGCAGTCATGTGACTGTCATGTGACTGTCAGAGCAGCCATCCCATTGGCTGGAGCTGTGTGGGGTGTTTCTAGGTTTGGGGGAGGAGAATTGGGCATTCTAGGTGGAAGCTGGAAAGCAACAGGTGTTCTGCTGCGTATTTTCAGCTGATTCCTGGGCAGTGGTATTTTTTCAGGCATTATAATTTCCCTTTCCCCATTTTATTTCCTTTCCCTTGACTCTACTGATCCTGTTTGTGTGGTTTTTTTTTAAAGTTCATTCTTGTTAAAATAAATCTTGTTCTGTTTTTAGGGAGGCTGCCAGTCTCCTTCCTTGCCCCAATATTGCAGTGAGCCACTTAGCTAGCACTCCCCAATTAAAAATTGGTCCCCACACAATCCAAACAGACTTCTTATCAGATACTAGTCAAAAAGCTGGATGTGTCAAAGTCTTGTTCACCCAGGATCTGGCACGTGATAAATACTTGATAAATGTGTTGCCTGTCTACCCTGGTTCATGGGTCTGATTGATTCAATTAAGGGACAGATATGAGACAGTTTTCTTTTTTTAAAGCATTTTATTATTTTCTAGTTACATATAAGGATAGTTTTCAACATTTGTTTTCACAGGATTTTTAGTTCCAAATTTTTCTCCCACCCTCCCTTCCCTCCCTCCTCCCCAAGATGGAAAGCAGTCTGATATAGGTTGTATATGTACAATCACATTAAACATATTTCTACATTAGTCATCTTGTGAAAGAAGAATCAGAGCACAAGGGAAAAAACCTCAAAAAAGAAGGAAAGGAAACAACAGTCCAAAAGTTGAAACAGTATGGTTCAATCTGCATTCATAATTCACAGTTCTTTTTTCTGGATGTTGAGAACATTTTCTATCATGAGTTCTTTGAAATTGTTTTGGACCATTGCACTGCTGAGAAGAGCTAAGTCTATCACTGTTGTTCATCACACAATGTTGCTGTTACTTTGTATAATGTTCTCCTGGTTCTGCTCATCTCACTCAGCATCAGTTCATGTAAGTCCTTCCAGGTTTCTCTGGACTCCTCCTGCTCACCGTTTCTTACAGCACAATAGTATTCCATTACATTCATATACCACAACTTGTTTAGCCATTCCCTAATTGATGAGCATTCCCTCGATTTCCAATTCTTTGTCACCACAAAGAGAGCTGCTAAAAATATTTTTGTACATGTGGGTCCTTTTCCCTTTTCTATGGTCTCTTTGGGATACAGACCTAGCAGTGGTACCACTGGGTTAAAGGGTATGAACAGTCCCATAGCCCTTTGGGCATAGTTCCAAGTTGCTCTCCAGAATGGTTGGATCAGTTCACAGCTCCACCAACAATGCATTAGAGTTCCAATTTTTCTACAGCTTCTCCAACAGTTATTATTTTCATTTTTTTGTCATATTAGCCAATCTGATAGGTGTCAGGTGGTACCTCAGAGTTGTTTTAATTTGCATCGCTCTAATCAATAGTGATTTAGAGCATTTTTTCATATGGCAATAGATAGCTTTAAGTTCTTTATCAGAAAACTGCCTGTTCATATCCTTTGACCATTTCTCAATTGGGGAATGACCTGGATTCTTATAAATTTGATTTAGTTCCCGATATGTTTTAGAAATGAAGTCTTCATCAGAAATGCTGGTTGTAAAAATTATTTCCCAGTTTTCTGCCTCCCTTCTAATTTTGGCTACATTGCTTCTGTTTGTATAAAAACTTTTAAATTTAATGTAATCAAACTTCCATTTTGCATTTCATAATACTGTCTATGTCTTGTTTAGACATAAATTATTTTCCTCTCCATAGCTTTGAGAGGTAAACTATTCCATCCTCTCCTAATTTACCCATGGTATCACCTTTTATGTCTAAATCTTGAACCCATTTTGACCTTATTTTTATATAAAGTATAAGATGTTGGTCTATGCCTAATTTCTGCCATACTATCTTCCAGTTTTCCCAGCAGTTTTTGTCAAATACTGAGTTCCTATCCCAGAAGCTAGAATCTTCGGGTTTATCAAACAGTAGATTACTATAGTCATTTACTACTGTGTCTCCTGTGCCTAACCTATTCCATTGATCCACCACTCAATTTCTTAGCCAGTACCAAATAGTTTTGATGACTGCCACTTTATAATATAGCTTCAAATATGGTACAGCTAGCCCACCTTCCTGTGCATTTTTTTTCATTAGTTCCCTTCAAATTTTGAGACAGTCTTCTTACAGAAATTTTAGAATTACCTACTCAGAACTTCTGGTGGAAGAAGTATATACATTTTGGCCCAAAGTAAAATTACTATCGTGACAAATTATCCACTTGTGCTGTCAGATACTCCTGTAAAAGAGAGAGTATGTCTACACTGATATAGTAAAGTATGGAGATGAGAAATTATCCAGATAAATATGATCATTGTAGACTGTAATTGTGAATAATTCTGGATTGCTGCCCCCAGTTTATGATTTGTTGTTGTTTTTCCACAAAACAGTGTATAAGAATTGGGATTGGGGCAGCTAGGTGACGCAGAAGATAGAGCACCAGCCCTGGAGTCAGGAATACCTGAGTTCAAATCCAGCTTCAGAAACTTGACACTTACTAGCTGTGTGACCCTGAGCAAGTCATTTAACTCCAATTGCCTCACCAAAAAAAAAAAAAAAAGAATTGGGATTAACTACACTAGATTTTTCTTTTACATCTCCCATTTTGTATAGATGCTAACTCATGGTTTCCATCACTGACCAGCTTGGTCACTCATATCTAGCCAAATTGTGAATAGAAACAGAGTATATCTATTTGAAAACCAGCTAAGCCCAACTGAAATTATTTCTATCCCAAGTTTCTCTTTCCTCCCTTCTTCCCAACCAAAGCAAAAGAAGCCAATGTAATATTGCAAAGCATTCTAGACTTGGAGTCAGAAGACCTGGGTTCAAATCCTAGCTCTGCCATCATGACTTTGGACAGATCATTTCACCTCCCTATGCCTCAGTTTTCTCATCTATACAATGAGAAAGTTAGACTCCATGGCCTCTAAAATCTCTTCCCACTCTTAATGTATACATAATCTTATGAGTCATTTTCTACCAAATTGCTATTTATCATTTGCCAAAGATCATATAAAAGAAAACATAAGAATAAGAGGAATCTAATATATTAAGTTCCTAGTATAATAAATTGTTGCGATAACATCCAAGTTATTAAAATATATCTGTTACCACTTAATCTTTTATAAATGTGGACAGAAGAAGAGCACATTCAAATAATAGCAAGATTTTTCATGTATGTTGAAAGGAAGGAGAGTTAACAGCAAACAGTTTAACAAAGAGAGGAGGAGGAGGGAAAGAAGGAGAGAAAGAGGAAGAAGGAGAGGAAGAAGGAGGAGGAGGAGGAGAAGAAGGAGGAGAAGGAGGAGGAGGAGGAGGAGGAGGAGGAGAAGAAGAAGAAGAAGAAGAAGAAGAAGAAGAAGAAGAAGAAGAAGAAGAAGAAGAAGAAGAAGAAGGTCTAAGTACATTTCTTAAATAGGTAGAAATGAATGAATTTATCCCTCACAGGAGTTTTTGGTTCCTCTCTTCCTCTTAAACTCAGAAAAAAAAAATTATCTTATTATGGGTAATGGTAAAGGATCACTACTATTTATATGCTTTGGATTCACCTAGGACCTTCCTTCCTAGAAAGTCACATAGGTATCAGCTCATTCTTCTTCCTGGCAACCCTGTGACTGGGAACATGAGAGGAATGAGTGTGATTCGTCTTATCTTACTGAGGTTAAGTGATCACCTGAAGTCCTATAAGTAATGAAGGGTAAAGCTGATCCCTAGGTTCCACTCTGATTTTCTTTCCATTGTTGAATAAATGACTACTAAGTTACATGGAGATATAAAGAAAAATATAAAACATCTCCTACTCTCACCTAATTGAGGGAGTTGGGGGGGGGAGGGGATTTGTATCCCTGGAGCTTAGCACAGTCCCTGACACATAGTAGGTATTTAATAAATGCTTGTTGATGGATTACTTGTATATGTGTATCTATTTAAACAAATACAAAGTATGTACAAAGTAATGGGGGGCAGAAAGGAGATACATAAGAACTGGGAGACCAGGAAAAATCTTGGGTAGTATGTGACACCTGGTTTGAGCATTGAAAGGAGATGAGGATTCCAACAGGCCATCTTCCTTTCAGTCCATATCAATATGTGTCATAGGTAAAATTATATACCAGTGCATATTAAGCTGTTAAGGACACATTTGGACTTGTGGTTCAATGACTGTCTAGGAAAATGTGGGTCAGATCATCATGTGGGCAGCTTGGCTCTAAAGATTTTATCTAGAACTGCTATTTGTAGCCCTACCATAGGATGATAGATTTAGAGGTAATGGGGATCTTAGTCCAATCCTGTCACTTTACAGATGAAGAAATTGAAGAATGGCTTAGCCACAAATATACAGATAATAAGTGGCAGAATTAGGTATTGAACCAAAGTCCTCTGACTCCTGTGATTACAAAGTTGGCATTACAGGACCATGTTGGCCTTCCAATAGTCCATCCCAGCTTCTTTGGAGTAGATAGATTTCAAGGGGAAATAAGGGGGAGAGATGAGTACATTTGTCTCACACACTCCTTCACTCTCTGGCTGGTGATAAGATTGGTTGGAATGTCCTCGTTTATCCCAAGGTAAAAGCTGCCCCTGAGGTTGGTATCTCAGGATTTAGGGGTAGAAGAAAGGGAGAGGGACAGATTCTAAGGCATAATTCTCCAGGCATGGATGGAGAAACTAAGTAAAATGAATAAGCACATGTGTCAAGGTTGTTGTCGGCCAGTGATTTAATATATGTCATTAGGAAACAATCCATCTATGCTCAGCCTCAGTTTTCCTATATATGGAAAGAAGGGAGGCTTATTTAAAACAAAAAGAAAAACACCTGCTAGAATACCTGACCTTTAATCCAGAAAATATAGGTTCAAATTCTGCCTCTGACATTTGCCAGTAGTGGAGCCATGGATAGATAAGGATATTACCTAATGCTGAACCTCAGTTTCCTTATTTGGAGAACAAGAATAATAATACCAGTACCTTCTTCTCAGGTTTGTTGTAAGGATGGCAGGAGGTAATTCATGTAAAGCACTTTGCATTCCTAAAGCTTCTCATACATGCCAGTTGTTGTCATGCTTAATGTTATTTTTCCTTCCTGTTTGACAGACTTGTTGTAAAGAGAGATAGGTGACCTTGGCAAACCTCCTCAGCTCAACAGGTATAATGTCATGTTCTTTGAATGCTGAACTGAATCTAAAGGCTGATTTGCAAAGGCCAGATGAATGTGAATATTTATTAGTAGAATACTCTTCTTTGGCCCCCATCTGCCCCACCCCTCTTCACCTTTCTTTGGACAGTGGCAGGACGCAAACCAACTGGCCTTTTGGCTTGGCTCCAAGGACTCTTCAAAAGAGAAAGTGGGTTTTCTTTTATAATAGACCAGCAGCACCCCCAAGGGAGTCAGAGACAGAAACCAAGGTCCCATATATTCCGAATTATTCATAGCAACATTCTTTGTGTTACCAAAGTGTTGGAAACCAAACAGGTTTAGAAATGTTAAGAGGCTAAATCTTTTATTTTCATTGGTATAGGGAGGTCCAATAAAGAAACTCCCTTTGCTAATATAGATGTGAGGGAGAGAGGGAGAGAGAGAGGGAGAGAGAGAAGGAGAGAGAGAGAGAAAGGGAGGGAGGAAGGAAGGAAGGAAGGAAGGAAGGAAGGAAGGAAGGAAGGAAGGAAGGAAGGAAGGAAGGAAGGAAGGAAGGAAGGAAGGGACAGACTTATTAAACATTTACCATATGCCAGACACCGTGTTAAGCACTCTACATTATCTCATTTGGTCCTCAAAACAAAACTGGGAGGTATGTGTTTTTATTTCTATCTCCATTCTATGGCTGAGAAGTAGTGGCAGACAAAAATTAAGTGACATGACCAGGGCCACACAGGAAATATCTAAGGCTGGATATGCACCCAAGTCTTCCTGACTCGAAACCTTCCATTCTATCTATTGCATGACCTGACTGCCATTGAATGTTATCAAATCCAATCCCCTCATTGGACAGAAGAGAAAACTGAGGCATAGAGAGATGAAGTCACTAATCTACACCCTCATAAGCACTCCCACTTTAGGAATGTGTTTTATAGATTCTTCTTTAGATTCCTAGAAGATTCTTCTAATAGAAGAAATGAGAGGGTCTCCAAATGAATGAGTGACCTTGAAGCCTAGGGCATTCCAACAGGTGGATAATGTCATAAGTCTACAAAAGTTTATTCAATTTCAGAAAGGAGGGGAAAGGTTGATGAGAAAAACAATGCCCTGTAAAAAGAGTTTGACTGGCCTCTTAAATTAGCAGAAGGCCCTTTGCTGGGTCATGATGCTTTCCCATTTGCTTTGGATGATACAGGCCTCATCCCTAACCAAAGAAGCCACAATTACAAATGTGATTACACGATGTGTCAGAGATCACTTGGAAATTGCTCCATTCAGAGGAGATGCTCCTTAGTCCACTCAATTCTACAGTGACAAGATGTTGTTATCTAGACTTTCAACCAAAGGACCTACAACCAGGGTGTTCAGTGACTTCTCCCAGCTGAAGTGACTGACCCTGTAATTGTTGGCATGCCTGTCTTCTAGCTAGTTTGCATTCCTTCTGACTGTGTGGCCTTGTCTGAGCCAATTACCAGTAGTTTTTCAAGCAGAATGTAGTGGGGCCTTGTACCAATTTTGTTCTTTTAAGTCTGATATAGGTCATCTCATTTGGATATTACTGGATACTTAATTGTCCCCTAATCCACCTTGTTTGGCAGAAATGTAGCTTAATTAAACCAGCCTGATCTATACTTATGAATCAAACACATTCTCTTAAGATGCAATAATGTTTCTAGTTTATGGCACTTTAGAGATCAAGTTTGCTGAAGGATCATCCTCAGGCTGAGGGTTATATCAAGAACCATAGAATCTCAGAGGTGGAAAGGAACTTAGAGGTCATATTGTCCAAGACCTTACTCTCTGTATAATGAATGGAATGAATAACTGAACAGGAATGTATCATGGAATGGAATGAATGAATGATTGTAAAGGTATAAATAAAACAGAATTAATTGTGAAAATAATTAACTATCCATAATAGGGACCTAATTAGTATTTTTTCCAGTAGAAGTAAGAGGCCTCAAAAGTGACCCCCAAGGGCATGAGACCCAGAATGAAGAAGACACTTCATCTCTTGGCACCTGGCATTTTCTCTGGTTGACCTTCATGCCTGGAATTCTTTCTCACCTCAACTCTGCCAACCAACTTCTTGGATTCCTTTAAGTCCCAACTAAAACCCCATTTTTTACAGGAAACCTTCCATAATTTCTCTGGATTCTAGTAACTTCCCTTTCTTAATCACTTCCTATTTATCTTGTATAAAGCTTGTTTGTACATATTTGTTTGCATGCTGGGCCCCCATTAGATTGTGAGCTCCTTGAAGGTAGGGATAGTCTTTTACCTCTTTTTGTATACTCAGAGCTTACCGATGGTTCCTGGCACATAGTAGGTTTTTGTTTTGGTTTGTTTTGGTTTGGTTTTTTCGCGAGGCAATGAGGGTTAAGTGACTTGCCCAGTGTCACACAGCTAGTAAATTTCAAGTGTCTGAGGCCGGATTTGAACTCAGATCCTCCTGAATACAGGGCTGCTGCTTTATCCACTGTGCCACCTAGCTGCCCCATACACATAGTAGGTTTTTTCTTTTTTCTTTTCTTTTTTTTTTTTTTAGTGAGGTAATTGGGGTTAAGTGACTTGCCCAGGGTCACACAGCTAGTAAATGTCAAGTGTCTGAGGCTGGATTTGAACTCAGATCCTCCTGAATCCAGGGCTGCTGCTTTATCCACTGCGCCACCTAGCTGCCCCATACACATAGTAGGTTTTTAATAAATATTGATCAATTGATTGATATGGAGGAGGCAGTAAGATATAGAGAAGATCCCTCATGAATAGTGGAAAAAAATTCACCCAGGGTATGACAAATAAAGAGAGTAAAGAATTCCATGTAGTATCCTATTTAGATTATAAATTTTTGTTAAACAGGTACAAAGATATGTCTATGCTGTTAAAAGAGCAGGATCATCGTTAGTGTCCTTTAAATTTGGGCCTACTGGGCCAAGCTTTTAATGTCACTTCCTAGTGATGGCTCTGAGAGCCATAACCTGAAAAAACATGAGAAAAATTAGATGAATAATGATGATAATTAACAATAATAAAATATTTATATAATTCTTTAGGACAATAGGACTAGAAAAGAATCTGAAAGTTGCTTCCAAAGGTGGGGAGAATTCAAGATATGAGGAAGAAATGAAAAATATAGATACTAGGGTGTTCTGATATAATCTGAATATATTCAGGTGAGGGGGGGTTTTTGTTTGGTTGTTTTTTTGTAGCTTCTCAGTACCAGCAATGTCCCTGGGACACTCATCAGGGACAAAATCACTGTTTTGCTAACAGTGTTCAAAACTACAGGGTATCTCTTGCCTCTTGAGCTATCCTGTCTGTTTGGATTGGTTTGAAATTATTTCACAAGATGCTTGCATAACTCTTAATTTTTTTTTTTTTAGTGAGGCAATTGGGGTTAGGTGACTTGCCCAGGGTCACACAGCTAGTAAGTGTTAAGTGTCTGAGGTCAGATTTGAACTCAGGTACTGCTGACTCCGGGGCCCGTGCTCTATCCACTGTGCCACCTAGCTGCCCCTGCTTGCATAACTCTTATGGGCAAGTTGGCTTTGTTACTATTGACCCTAGACTGGAAAGTGAGCTTCTTTTTTTTATGAAGGTCCCAAATCATTAACATTTACATAAAGATAAACTAACAAAACCAAGTAAGAAATAATAGAAAGAGACATTACACTCAAAATAACTGTAAAGTCTATAGACTATTTGGTAGTTAATCTATCAAGACACCCTCAGGACTAATATAAATATAACTACAAAAACTCTGTAAAAGAAAAAAAAAGAACATGAATAATTGCACATAGATTGATTGGGTAGGCCTTGCCAATGTAATAAAAATTACTATACTCCCTAAATTAATTTGCAAATTTAGTGATATTCCAATAAAAATGTTAAAGGTAACTTTATAGAATGACACAAAATAACATTTATTTGGAGGAATTGAAGGTCTAAAATCTCAAGTGAAATAATGAGAAGAAAGGGACAGGAATCAAGGAGATATAACATCACCAAATCTCTAACTACTTATAATGTGATAATCATTCCGCCTGACATATTTAAGCAAGATGTTGATGCCAAAGAATGGGAAATGATTTTTTTTAAAGTTGCAGTGCAGACTATCAAGATTTCCCAAGAAATGGCTGACACCAAAAAAGAAGAATAGAATAATAGATATCAGCATGGACTATAATGATTTCCTGGGAAATTTTTACTCAAATGGATTTGGGAAGTCATTGATTTGGTATTTGCTCCAGTGATTCTGATCACAGCCCATCTATATCTGTTCATCTTGTATAATTCTCATCCATGCCTTCTCTTACCATGGGGTTCAATCCATCTTACTCCATGCCTTCCTTACTTTCTTCTGATAGGATAAGGATACTCATAAAATACTCTGTCCACTTATCATCTCTTGCCTTCACCATTGTAACCAGTCAGTCTTACAATCCCCCCCCCAAAAAAAAACAAGTTAGTCAAAGGAAATCAATTGTGACAATGAGAAGACCAAGGTCAAAAAAAATATTTGATCTCCTGGCTAAACAGAGACGTAGCAACCAAGAGCAACCTTTTGGAGGAGGGATGGTGGAAGATGAGGATAACGTTATAAAAAGTATGAATAAAGAGATAGAATTTATATAGACCTTTAAGATATGCAGAGTGATATACAAATAATAATAATAGAAGTAATAATAATAGCTAACATTTGTATAGTGTTTCTGGAGCAGCTAGGTAGCACAGTGAATAAAGGTCCCAGCCTGGAGTCAAGGAAGTCTCATCTTCGTGAGGTCAAATCTGGCCTCAGACACTTACTAGCTATGTGACCCTGAGCAAATTACTTAATACTGTTTGCCTCAGTTCCTCATCTGTAAAATGAACTGGAGAAGGAAATGGGAAATGACTATAGTATATTTGCCAAGAAAATCCCAAATGGGGTCATTAAGTGTTGGACACAACTGAAAATGACTGAACAACAAAAAATACAGTGCTTCCTATGGGCCAGGCATTGTGCCTTAAGCACTTGACAAATAGTATCTCATTTGATCTTCACAACAACCCTGGAAGGTAGATGTTATCACTATTCTCATTTTACAGATGAGGAAACTGAGCAAAGGTTAAGTGATGTGTGCAGGGTCACATAGCTGTCTGTCATCAAAGGTAGTGAACATATCCATAAGATCACCCATCAACAAAGTATCAAAGGACAATTCCTGAGGGTAAGGTAAATGTTCATGTGTGAAAGAAATGATTATTAAAAAACCATTGATTTGGGGAGATCCAGAGTTCTTCCCCTTTTTCTAAGGTCCTAATTTCAAACCTCAGCCTCTGAAGGAGAGGACCAATGACAGTGGATGCATTTAACATTCTCCTCCATCTAGGTATTGAGACTTTGAATTTAATCTAAGGTGAAGTTCCTGCCCACTGTGTTCTGCTCAAACTTGGGTGGGGGATATAGATCCTTTGTCTAGACTTCTTGAGTCTGGAAGTGATCTGGAAGTGAATGACATGATCAAAGTCACACCTCCCAGCCCCTCATTAGAATAGGTTCGCCACCTATTGTAATATTCCAATCAAAGTGGATTGCCATCCTCAGGAGCACCGATTCTTCCAAGGGCATATAAACTATGAGCCCACTGCCATGCTTCATCTTTAGTCCAAGAGAAATGGCCAAATGACCATTACTTTTATTTTTTATTGAACATTACTTTTATTAATAACATACTAGCATTAATAATAAAATGATTAGGGGTAGCTAGGTGGAGCAGGGGATAGAGCACTGGCCCTGGATTCAGGAGGACCTGAGTTCAAATCCGACCTCAGACACTTAACACTTACTAGCTGTGTGACCCTGGGCAAGTCACTTAACCCCAATTGTGCCCCCCCCCCACAAAATAATAATAATAATAATAATAATAAATTATTACCCAGAAACTATGCCTCTCAAAATTTTAAAATGTCACAATATGGGAAAAGTTATCTTCAACTATATATCAATAAAGATCCAATTCTTCTTCTTGCCAGAAAAAAAATAAAAGTCTAAGAAAGAAAAATTCCAAGAAGGAAAACCAAGATAATTTTCTTTTGAATTTCAGAAGAATATTCTTCTCTGGGAAGAAAACACTTGGTGTCCCAAATCTCCAGCAAGTCACAGATATCGCCTTGGAAAAGTCTCTGAAAGGCACGGTTTAAATTAAGAAACAGCTCAGGGTATTAAAAACACTTGTGAGCATCTTAAATATGATAACAAGAGGCTATAACAAGCACAGCAGGGGCATATGGGGTACTCAACTGGTTCAGTAGCTCCAGGAGAGAAATAATAGCCATTCATTCAATAAGCATTTATTGAGTACCTACTGTGTGCGCAGCACTGCACAAAGTGCTGGAGGGGACATAAATGGAGTAAAAGGCATTTCTCTTGTGTTCATATTGCTTGGCACTGAGCTAGAGAAACAAATCATATATAATCAATATGAGAACCATTCAGAGCACTATAGGAGAAATTCAGAGATGTATGGTGAAGATGTGAATTAGTACAACTATACAGGAAAGCAATTTGAAATTATACAAATCAAGTGGATAATATACCCATACTGTGACCCAGAGATTCTACTATTAGGCATATATGCCCCATAGGAGGTTTCTGACTTCCATATACACTAGGATTTTGATTGCAGCACTTCTTCCGGTCATAAAGAACTAGAAGCAAAGTAGACACCCATCCATTGGGGAATGGCTGAACAAATCGTGGTACATAAATGTAAGGGATTATTATTCTGTGTACTGATGCAAAGTGAAGTAAGCAGAGCTGGGGAAACAATAAACTGCGCAAATGGAAAGAACCAGGACCAAACAATTGAAAATGAATTTTACAGTTCTAGAGAACAAGCTCATCCCCAAAGAAGAAATATGACTAAAGACACCTTCTACTCCTTCGTGACCTTGTCTGGCAGTGTGGAACATTGCACGCAGCATCATTTTTTTCTGTGTATTGATGAATTTGGATGATTTTCTTTTCTATTTTTAAAAAATTCTTTACTATAAGACATAGCTCTCTGGGAGGAGAGTGGCAGAGGGATACGGGGTGAGGGGGAGCTAAGCAATGTGCAAAAAAAAAAAAGATATGAATAAAAATGTATTTTTTAAAAGATGTGACTAATGCTTAATGACAGAACCACGGAATGTCCAGGTTGGAAAGGACCTCCAAAGGCACCTAAACCAGTATGTCAAGAACCCCTCCTACTACATACCTCACAATTGGCCATCTTCTTTCAAGGATCTCCAAAGAAGGGGAACTCAACATCTCCCAAGGCAGTCCATTCCACATTTTTTTTGTGTGGGGGGGACAATGAGGGTTTAATGACTTGCCCAGGGTCACACAACTAGTACGTGTCATGTCTGAAGCCAAATTTGAACTCAGGTCCTTCTGAATCCAGGGCCAGTGCTTTATCCACTGTACCACCTAGCTGCCCCCTGCCCCAGTCCATTCCACTTCTGAATAAGCCTCATTGTTAGGAATGCTCTTCTGATATCAAATAGAAATTATTCTCTTTTCAAATTCTGTCCATTCTTCATAGTTTTCCCCTTTGGTGCCATGGAGAATAAATCAAATCCCTGTACCATAAGACAGTTTTTAATTACTCTACAACTGGACTATAGTAGCTGTTAATAAAGGCTTTATCTGCTTTACTCTACTTGAAAACACCTTTCATGTCCCACCTTCAATTCAATTCAATAAACATTTACTAAGCCCTTACTATGTTCTAGGAATGCCAAAAGAGATAAAAGACAGAGCCTGCCCTCAAGGAACTTATAATCTAATGGGGAAGAAAACATGCCAACAAACATACAAAGCGAGCTGTATACAAGATAAATAGGAAATAACACAGGGAAGGGAGTAGAATTAAGAAGGGTTGGGGAAGGATTCCTGTGGGAGGTAGAATTTTAGATGAGTTTGTAAAATGAGCTGGAGGAAGCAATGACAAACCACCCTAGTATATTTGCCAAAAAAATCCCAAATGGGGTCACAAAGAGTTGGAAACAACTGAACAAGGTTAAGAAGCTTGGGATAGTGGAAAGATCATTGGCCCTGGAATTAGAGGACCCAAGTTCAAATCCTGCCTCTTATGTTAACTGGTTTTGGGGGGCAAACCACTTACCCTCTCTAGGCTTCCATTTCTATAGAGGGCAGGGCTAGATTAGCTCTGAGGTTCCTTTCAGTTCCAGCTTTATGATCCTCTGCCTTTTTCAAAGAAGGAAGGAACTAGGACAAAGGAAAGCTCTGTGAGGTTCCTCAAGGTGAGGTTAGCAAGAGGATCCTGTAGATGCAGAGGCTCTTCCTCCACTCTTCGCCCTATTAATTTCCTCTTTCCCTGTGAGACAGAGACTGGGGGAAAGAGAAACAAGAACCTTACCCAAGAAAGGCATCCAGTATTCTTTGCCATAGGTGAGGCACCAATTACTTGGAGCACGAAGAGCCGGTTGGCCTTCCTAGCCCCCGGAATCTGTTCTTAGACACACTCTTGGAGACAACTGCAGAGTTTCCTTTCACATGTGAGACTGTTACTGAAGTGTGGAGAGATTACAGGCTGGCAGCTCCTGCTTGCACCCCAGGTGGGAAAGGAGCGGGGTGAGAAAGAGCTGGGGGGAGGAGAGAATGAGCACCTCCATTATGCTCACACAAGCCTCGATCCCCTTAATGCAGGAACCTAACGCTTACAGCCAGCCATTTGTGGCTTCCCCAGGAAACCATTGGAAGTGGGCCGGGTGCCCAATGGTTTCTATTCCAGTTAAGTAAATAAATGAAATATGCTAATTAGAACCCTATTAGCTCACAGCAGGGAGTAATCCATGGCATTTTGATTGGAAAGAATTCTGTCATCCAAAAGGCTGGTCTATAACAGAATATAAATGGAACCTGTTTTGTTTTTTTTTTTTCCTTCAACACAATATGGCAATAGGCCAGCTTTCCATGAAGCAGAGCTCAGGACACTGTGTGATTCTAGGGTACCACTGAGGCTCCCTGAAAACTGCTCTAGGCCCCTCAAAGTTGAGAGCCAGGCCTCATTCAGAATTTGGAACGGCGAAATCTAAAAAAGAAAAAATGTGGACAGCGCTTAAAGGAACAGATTAGGCTTATGGGTAGGATGACTTTGGTTTTTCCCATGATGAGATCTTTTAGCCAAACTGGTTTGCTTCCTTTCCTTCCTACAAATATATTCCATCTCCTTTCCCTGAGACTTTGCACAGACTGCACCCACTCCCTAGAATGAACACCACCCTTATCTCTACTTCTTAGAAATCACGGCTTCCTTGAAAGCTCACTTACCACTATCCTCCTGCCAAAATTCTTCCACATTGGCTTTGTATACATCCAGGATTTACTTTTTTGTGTACATATTGTTTCCCTCCAGGAGAATATAACTTCTTTGAGGAGCAGGAACTATTTCATTTTTGTGCCTATCACATGGTAAGAATTTAAGTCCTTCTTATATGAATGACTGATAATGAACAATGGAATAAATGAATGAGTGAATATTTTCTTCTGCTTCTACTATAATGTTGTTCTTCTAAAGACCTCTCCCAGAACATTTTTTTAACTCAAATTCATCAGCACATAATCCCAGAATTATCTACCCAAAAACATAATTTCACTGAAATGGTCCTGTTTGGGATTTCCTAGGGGAAATCTCAATTCTAGATTTCCTTTTCATGTTGATATTGTTTCAGCTACCAAGAAAATGCAGTGGAGCGTCTGTTTCTCCTTTATTATTTAAATTAAATCTAGAACTCAACAAAGAGAAGACATCAAAGGGAATATGGACATGGAAGGAAAACTGTAATAAAGGAACAGCATACTTTCTAATCCGGTCTTTGTCAAAAAACTTTGGAGGCTTAAGGGGATTAGACATTAACACATCTGTCAGGTGGCCACTAAATATGTCCAAAACCTCAATCATGGTTTAAGCAACACAGTGAAACTTGGCTGTTCTACATAGTCCTGTGATCATGTGTTGGGTATTCTTTACTATTTTTACATGAAAACTGAATGGAATTACCTGTGGATTTCCTGGAAAGATCCTTAAAAGGAGTAAAATCTAGATCAGAGATTGGCAACTTTTTCTGAGTCAAGGAACTCTATGTCAATCTGAGAAACCCATTGACCCCTTCTCAGAATAAGATGTTTTAAATTCATAATTGAAGGACGAGCTAAATTTCAGTCAGAGGTTAGTTAATACACACATACATATATGTATATATATATGCTTGCGTATTATATGTGTATGTATATATGTGTATAAATATACATATATACACACACACACACATATATATATATATATATATATATATATACACACACACACGTATATATGCACACACATACACACACCCATATATAGGGGAAAGAGAGAGAGAGAGTGTGTCCAGCTTTCCATGAAGCATATCTCAGGACCCTATGGTTTCTAGACCACTGAGCTTTTGTTGCAATTCTAAATACTGAATGAGGTATGGCTCCAGACTTTGAGGGACCTCAAGAAGTTTTCAAGGAAACTCATACACACACACACACACACACACACACACACACACACACACACACATATATACACACATACATATATACATGCATGCATGTATTCACTAACCTTCAGCTGAAATGTAGCATTTTAATTATGAATTTTAATATTCTGAGAAGAGATCAGAAGAAACCATATGTGTATTATGTATATATGTATGTATTTATTCATGCATGTATTTTCCATCTAAGTCCATGGACCAGCTGAAATTCCCCATTAGAGTGTAATCTCCTTGAAGGTAGGAACTGTCTTTTGCCTCCTTTTGTATCCCCAGTGCTTGGCATATATCAGGCGCTTAATATATTCTTATTGATTGACTGACTATCCACAGAACTTAAGTTTAATAACGTCAGACCCAGAGTTTTAGTCATCTAAATGGTATGGCAGTTCCTGGTAGATTCACTTTTGCAGAGTAAGAAGGGCTGGATTCAAATCCCACATCTGTTACTCACTGCTTAGCCTTGGGCAAGTTATTTATTTGTTTTTTTTGTTTTGTGTTGTTTTTGCAGGGCAATGAGGGTTAAGTGACTTGTCCAGGGTCACACAGCTAGTAAATGTCGAGTGTCTGAGGTCCTCCTGAATCCAGGGCTAGTGCTTTATCCACTGCACCACCTAGCTGCCCCCTGGGCAAGTTATTTAACTAAATATCACCCCCCACACCCCATTCAGTACTATGAAGGTCTTGGACCAGATGGAGGTGCTGCTCTTAGTGAAATCCCAGACAGTTGTAGAGTTGAGTAACTACAGTTGAGCAAGCATCTGAACTCTGCCTAAAACAATGCCAATGGAAGGCAGCAGCATTTTCTGTATTCAAGCAAGAAGCATGCTTTTCAGCTCTTATATTAGAGTTAATTTGATTTTCCTCTCCCAAAGTGAATTCTGGTCTAAACTTGAAAACACGTCATGGATGCAATGTGTTCTGAGTATAATTTCTTTTTTTTCTCACCATACATTTTCTTCTTTGCTTCTCTTTTTGTTTGTCTGTGTAGAGAACCAATCTGGATTACATATCAATTCCCAGTAAATGCTGATTTGCAGCTGTTGTATCAGCAGCACTTTTGAACTTAAAGTTTCAATTTTAAATGAAGCCTCCAAGAAAACATACAAAAAATAATAAAGACTCATACAAAGTTATTAAAAGTACTATATATTTTCTCAAATCCAATCTAGCCTTCCCTCCTCCTATTCAATTCTGGGCTCAGTCTATTGTCCATCTGCAATGTCTAAGATATATGTACTAATATAGCAGTGCAATGGGCTGTCTGTCCAACTGTATATCACAATTTAGACAAGAGGCATTCTTCATTCACTAGGTTTTTCCTGTGTGAACAGTCAGGCTGAACTCTTGTAAGTGATTATGGATCTTATTAAGGCAGCATCTTGCCATCTGACCTGCTGTTTTGATCTCACACATACACCTTCGCTCAAACTGTAGAGAGGTCTGCCTAAAATCAGGAATCGTTGTTGTTGTTGTTGCTGCTGCTGCTACTACTGGACCCAGATGTCTCTGGAGGAGAAAGTGAGGTTGGTGACCTTGAACAGCCTTCCCTCACTTAAATTCAACTCAGTACAAGTCATGACATTACCCTGATGTCATGGTCCTCTTTAAGAATGAAGGACAAACAACAAAATCAGGAACCCTTAAAGAGAAAGGTAGAGCAGCTAGGTGTCACAATGGATAGAGCACTGAGCCTGGAGTCAGGAAGATTCATCTTCCTGAGTTCATGCCTGGTTTCAGACACTAGTTCTGTGACCCTGGGCAAGTCACTTAAACCTGTTTACCTCAGTTTCCTATCTGTAAAATGAGCTAGAGAAGGAAATGGCAAATCACTCCAGTATCTCTGCCAAGAAAACTCCACAAGATAGGTCATGAAGAAGAGGACAGGACACAACTAAAAAAAAAAAAAAGAATGAATGATAACAAAGAGAAAGGCTATTTATCTAATCTAATAAACATTTATAAGGTGCCAGAGAACTCACACAAGGTGAGTGCTCACATGGTGGTCTAAAGAAGCAATACAAGAATACTATCACGGTCTCTCTAAAGAACTTTGGAACTGATTATGTGACACAGAAGAAACTGGCAAAGGACCACCCAGCACGGTGCACCCCCCTCAAGGAAGGTACTCTTCTCTATGAGCAAAGGAGAATTGAAGTAGCTTAAAAGAAACATGAGATGTGCAGATTTAGAGAATCCACCCTAAATGTTCACATAGACTATTTGTGCTCAACCCATGAGCACAGAGCATTCTGAGCTCATATTGGTCTGATCAGCCACAGTTGGACACCCTGTAACTTGACTCTAAAATAGTGATGTCATTTTGATCTTCTTCAGGAATGAAGGACAACAACAACCAACTAACTAGGTACAAGGACTTATGTTAGCCCTACTACCCTGAGGAAGTGAATCCATTGAGCATTGGAATCCAGGCTTAGGGTATGGCAGCCCTAATTGGTTGGTAAGTGAATGCAAACTAACTAAACCTAAGTATATCTAGCCAATCTCAAACCATGCTAAACATCCCATCCAGCCATCTTCCCTTGGAAAAAAAAAGGACATGACAATTGACAATCCTAAGACTACTCACCAACTTTATAATTTCCCAGACCCAAAGTCCTTTTCCTGAATACCACTGCCTTATATGTGAATCTCTCTCTATTGAAACATAAACTCTTCGAGGGCCAGGACCATCTCACTTTTGTGTCTGGATCCCTAACACCGTAGCACAGTACATGGGATATAGTTGGTTTGATGATGCCAAGTTTCTCCCTGAAGCCATGACCTATCTTTTTCACACCAATATTCTTTGGATACATCAATAGGACTACTAGTCAAAGAAGTGCATGAAGTATTAAAATTTCAGGTCACCCAGAGGGCAATGGGGAAATTTATGATAGGCTATGGTATATTAGCACTGAAGAACTGCCCACCAATAGTGTAGCTCCAGTTGTTACCAAAGAGATTGTCTTTGGCACCAAGAAATTAAATGACTTACCTAGGACCACACAGCCAGGATGTATCTAAAGGAGGACTTGAAGCCAAGTGCTTGCTGACTCTGAGGCCAACTGCCTCCCCAAAATTGAATTGTATAGGAGGAAATAGCCACATCAGTGAAAATAGAGATACATCAAGTTACTGAAGTAAATGATAATTATACTGAATTTTCTACCATTAAGAAAAACACTGATTACAACATTTAGGAAAATGAGCAGTTAACATGAAATACTTGTATGTTGGGGGCAATTTTCAGGGGGAAATGTGTCTATTTTGAGCCATCTGCCTGAGTTAGAAAATTATGCACATCATCTAAGTGACTTAAAAGTCAAAGATCTTCCTCAAAGGTGGTTTTCAATTAGTATAAATAACCCTCTTCCAATGCCGCATCCTGGCTAGAGTGACTCCCAGTGCTCAACAACTTCACCAACACAAAGGAGTTTTAAGTGTGGACCCAATGAAAGTCTGATGACCAGCCCCACTGAGCTTAGGGAGTTCTTCATCTTGTGGTCACAGAGTAACTTTATTTTCTATAACAACTCTTAACTTTCTATTAAAACCATAGAGGACTCAAAATCCTTATTCAGGAGGGAGTACTGTACCCTTGACAAACTCCCGGCTTCTTAAAGTGTAAAAAAGCATATGGCAGCCAGGGTCCTCAGTGTATATGTGCTGGACTTGGAGTCAACAAGAACTGAGTTCAAATTCTACCTCAGACACGCAAGTTACATGAGCTCTTTCAGCCTCAATTTCCTCATCTGTAAAACTGTAAAAATATCTACCTCCTACAGTTGTTATCCGACTATCAAATGAGACAACATACATAAAGTCCTTTTCAAACCTATCTAAATGTTAGCTGTGATGATGATGGTGATCATGAGTTACAAGAAGCCTCCACCTTTTCTGGATTTGGGACCAAGAAGAAAACTCAGAATTCTAAAAGAAAAGAATAGCCCAATTCCCATTACCACCCCAAATCAGGAGCACATCAGATAGAGTGAGTATTTTTCCAATTGAATCTATTGAGCATTTAAGTGCTTACTTTATGCAATAAATTGTGCTAGTGTTGGGTTTTTCCCTTATATTTTTTATCCTAATATTTTGACATTCCAATTTATTATGTATTTATTTTTACCATTCTTCTTTTTTTTAATTCTGAATTTCAAATTCTCTCCCTTCTTCCCCTTCTCCCACCCAGTGAAAAGGTAAGCAATATGGTATCAATTATACATATGAAATCATGCAAAACATATTTCCATATTTGCCATACTTTTTAAAAGTAAAATAAATAAAATGAGAAAATGATACTTCAATTTGCACTCAGAATTCATTAGTTCTCTCTCTCAAGGTGAGTCTTTCAGAAATATGGATTATTATATTGATCATGGTAGCAAAGTCTTTCACAGCTCATCATTATTATAACATGAATCGTGCTAGCACTGAAGGATAAAACTAGGTGACATAATGAATAGAGCACAGGGACTGGAATCAGGAAGACCTGAATTCAAATCTAGTCTCAGATGCTTATTACCTATGTGACCCTGGGGAAGTCATTTCACCCTGTTTGTCTCAGTTCCTCATCTGTAAATTGAGCTGGAGAAGGAAATGGCAACCCACTCCAGTATCTTTGCCAAGAAAACCCCAAATGGGGTCACAGAAAATCAGAAAAGACTCACCACCACCACCAACAAAAATGGTGCCTCAAGGAGCTTCATAGTCTACTAGAGTAATACAACATGTGAAATAGACAGGGAGATAGAGAGAAAATTGGGAGTGTGGGGAATACCACAGGAAGATAAACATGAAGAGAAACAGAGAGATACAGAGACAGAGAGATAGCATCCATGATCATTTCCAGAGGAAAAAGGAGGAAGCACTAGTAACTACGGGGGTTAGAAAGCCTTCCCATAGGACATGAACACATAAGTTGTACCTTGAAGGAAGATTCTAAAAGCTGGGGTTGAGAAGAGGGTGTATTTTAGGCATGGGAACAGCCTTTCCAAAGACGTGGAAGTGAGAGATGGAGTACCAAGTCTGGGGAAGAGCAATTAATGCCAGTATTGCTGAAATGGAGAGTAATTGAATGAGAGAAATGTGTATATGCCCAGAAAGAGAAGCTGAACCAGATAACAAAGGGATGTAAACTAAATGTTGACAAGCTTCATTCTCAAGGCAATAAGGGGGTCGGGACAGTTTCTCAAATGAATGAAGGAAAAAATAAAAAATTTTATTAAATGCTTACTATGTGCTAGGCACTGTGCTAAGTGCTGGGAATGCAAATGCAAAATCTAGACAGTTTTTGTCTCTGTGAAGCATACTTTCTAATGAGGGAGACTCACAAAGAAGAGATCCTATCTAGGGAAGGACATTTCAGTGGGCAGAAGAACAGGAATGGTGAGTTGATACACAGGGCAATCAATCAATTGTTTTGATGTCTGTACTTAAAGAGATGAAAGGTGGAGAGGTAAGGATGTTACTCAAGCAATACCAGGGGAAATGGCAAAATGGCAAAGTAGATAGCTTGATGGGCTGTGAAGTACAGAATGGCCTGGAAACAGTTATGTAGAATGGGCTAGGGGAGATCATATTTATTTACTCATCTTGAAAAAGAAAAGGAAAAGGGGGAAAAAAGAAATTTACATGATAACTTTATTTATTTAATATTTAAATATATTTAATGTTAATATTAATTAATCGGGGCAGCTAGGTGGCGCAATGGATAAAGCACCAGCCCTGGATTCAGGTGGACCTGAGTTCAAATCCGGCCTCAGACACTTGACACTAGCTGTGTGACCCTGGGCAAGTCACTTAACCCTCATTGCCCTGAAAAAAAATTAATCAATTAATTTAATTAATTAAAATTAATATTAAATGCATATTTTAAAGGAATAGTAAGTTGTATACAATTGATTTGCAGTTTCATATGCAATCATATTTTTTATTATACCATGTTGTAGAAATGGTTTTTTTATTCCATAAATTAAAAATAAAATAATTTTTTTAAAAAGCAAAATAATCTTAGCAGCATGACACAGAGCTAGATCTAAAGGTGTTGTCAATAACAACAACATCAACATCACTTACTATGTTCCAGGCACTGTCCTAAGCACCAAGAAAGTAATGAAAGGAAAAAGAAAATAAGAATTTCTGCCCTGGAGCTCAGTATTCTCATTTGTAGGTTAGGATGAAAAGTAACACCTATTTTATAGAATAATTGTAGGGATCAAATGAGATGATATCTATAAAAGCTTAGTAAACCTTGATGATCTCCATAAATGTCACCAATTATTATTATCAGTAAAATGAAGTGAGTACCATGAGAAACACCCCCCCCCCATGACAAGAGATAAAATTCTCCAATAGGTAAGGCAGTCGGTATGCTACAGTCAGATTCCGACTTTGCCTTGGGACCTTGGGCAAGTGAGTCCACCCCCAGTATCTCAGTTTCCTCAACTGTAAAATGAGGGGATTGTAGAACTGTGGTGCCCAGAAATAAGACACCATCCTAGGGCTTAGCTTTCACTTCGCGTCTATTGGTTGCTTTGTCTCCATCTCAAATACGTGCAGTTAAAGGAACACACTCGAAATGCTTTTGTATATTTTCAGGGAAGGAAGATGGGCAGGAATTTCCTTGAACTCCACATGTTCCAAGTATCCATCTTACTTGAAGCTTGACTTTCCAAAGGGAAAATCCACAATCTGGCATTGAGACCAAAATGGCAGAATGAGATTCCCTCCAGCCACTAGAAATGAGGCCTGCTTGAGGGGCCGCTCGAGATGGCAATTACCCCAATGCGATCCTACCCAGGGATTTCAGGCAAAGCAGCTGCCTATTTGCTACCAGGTAATTCTACCTGCTAATTACCTGGAAAGATGCAGGTAGTAAACAACTGACCTGAATGTTTTCCTGAGTTTGGGGACCTATAAAAGAAAAAGTAAAGGAAGGAAAAAAAAAAACCCCAAAAAACCTTTAAACGGCCACATAGTGATGTTGACAGAAAGTCAGGGGCTGTTGAAAACCTATCAAAATATTCTTGCAGCATAATGAAGCATTTTGGGCAGCCCCACTCTCCCCAGACAGTCCCATTTGCCAGCAGCTGCAACAATAAGGAAAACTTTATTAGCGGCGTGGCATTTTTTTTTTTTAATGCAGACTATAAAAACACCCACTGAGCTGCTGGCAGCCTCTGCCGAGTGGCAAATACACATCGAATTGCAGATAAGAGCAGGCTTTGGACTCAAGCCCTAAAAGAATGCTTGGAAGACATGTGGCTCCATAGACGGGGGGCAGGGGGGGAGGGGGAAAACAGATGAGGAAGGAACGGGGAATGATAAAAGAAGACAGATGAGGAGGAGCCCACCTCGACAGACCAATGACACTGGCCACAGACTTATTTTTTCATTGTTTCTGTTTCTTTTCAATCATCCCAATGGGACAATTGGTTTTATCACTGTCTGGTGGTTTGGCCTCAAAGAAGTGACTTTTATTGAAGAAATGTTGATAACAAATAACATATAAACATGTAAACATGTAGATATGGGGAACTCCCAATGAGAAGATTCCCTCATCTGGTATATGTCATACCTTGTCTTAGACAGTTACCTAGAGGTTAAGTGACTTGACTAATGTCATACAGACTGTATGTGGGAGATATGGGCCTTGAACTCAGATCTTCTTAACTTCCAGACCAATTCTCTCTCCATTTTGGAGCTCTTTAAAAATGGACAAAATGTACATTTAGCTCATTTAAGCCTCACAAAAACTTTATGAATTAGGCTATCAAATGTAAAGCACTTGGCAAAACTTAAAGTGAAATATAAATGCTTTTATTTTTGTTACTCAAAGTATTATTGTCGGGGCAGCTAGATGGCGCAGTGGATAGAGCACCAGCCTTGGAATGAGGAGAACCTGAGTTCAAATCCGGCCTCAAACACTTAGCACTTACTAGCTGTGTGACCCTGGGCAAGTCACTTAACCCCAACTGCGTCACTAAAAAAAAAAAAAAGTATTATTGTCTCCATTTTGCTGATGAGGAAACTGAGACTCAGAATGTTTAAGTGGCATTCCTATGATCACACAGCTAATAAGTGTCTGTCAGGATTTGAACCTGTGTCTTCCTCCCTCAAAAGAACATCACTCTATTTGTTCTACCATGAATGCATAGTTATTCCAGAGCAAATCTAGAATTATAGCATTTTAAAGCTAGGGGCCTGAGAGACTATTATATCTACCTTTCCAGCCTTATTGTATATGAATTTTCACCAAGCACTCATTGTGGTTCAGTCATTTTCAGTTGTGTTCTGTCTGGGGTTTTCTTGGCAGAGGTACTAGAGTGGTTTGACATTTCTTTCTCCAGCGCATTTTACAGAGGAGGAAATGGAGGCAAGCAGGAATGTGACTTGCCTAGGGTCACACAGCAAGTGTCTGAGGCCAGATTTGAACTCAGGTCCTCCTTACTCAAGGTCTGATGCTCTATCCACTGTGCCCCCTAGCTGCCCTCTGAGAACTCTATGGTCTAACTAAAATGGCTTTCTCACCATTGTTTTCATCTAGTATGCTACCTCCAATCTCCACACCTTTGTGCAGGCTGTGTCCCACGGCTAGAATGCACTCTTCTCCTCACCTCTACCCCCTAGAACACCCAGTTTCAGTCAAAGTTCCACTCAAGGACAGCCTCTTCCATGAAGCCTTTGCTCCTCTCCTTAGCTTAGTGCCTCCCCTCTGCCCAATTACTTTGTATTCATCTTCTTTGTACTTGTACAGATTTGTGTTGTCTGCCTTCATAGAATATAAGCCTCTTGAGGTCAGGGATTCTTTAGTGTTTGTCTTTTTATCCCTAAAGTCTAGCACGTAGAACAGCAGGCATTTAACCGATACTTATGGATAGATTGATTTGGTTCATCCTCATCCCTAACAGCTTTTCATTCTTACAACTTGGTTAGAGAACTTTTGATATGGCCAAACAGAGGGACCAAAATAGTAAATGACTTAACCACCATCACACAGCCAGGCATTCATAGAGGCATCTGAGAGACACTGAGGTAAGGCCTGGAGTCAGAAGGACCTGAATTCAAGTCCAGTCTGAGATACTAATTGACTGCCTGACCCTGGGTAAGTCACTTCACGTCTGCCTGCTTCAGTTTCCTCAACTATTTGATATTCAGTTGTTTTCCAGTCATGCCCAATTCTCCGTGACCCCCATTTGAGGTTTTGTTGTCAGAGATACTAGAGGGGTTTAACATTTCCTTGTCCAACTCATTTCATAGATGAGGAAACTGAGGCAAATAAGATTAAGTGACTTGCCCAGGGTCACGCAGATAGCAAAGGTCTGAGGCTGGATTTGAACTCTGGAAGATGAGTCTTCCTGACTCTAGGCTCTGTGCACTATGGTGTCACCTAGCTGCCCTTCCTCATCTATAAAATGGGGATAATGATAGCATCCACCTCCCAGAGATGTTTTGAGGACAGAATAAGATAATAATTGTAAAGCAATTAGTACAGTGCCTGGCATATAGTAAGCACTTCATAAATATTAGCTGTAGTAGTCGTTGTTATTGTAATTGTAGTAGTAGTTGTGGTGGTGGTGGTTATAGTAGTACTTATTATTGTAGTAAAGTAGTTGTACTAGTATAGTAGTAGTAGTATAGTAGCTGTAGTAGTAATAGTAGTTGTAGTAGTAATAGTAGTTGTAGTAGTATAGTAGCAGTAGTAGTATAGTAGCTGTAGTAGTAATAGTAGTTGTAGTAGTATAGTGTAGTAGTTGTAGTTGTGGTTGTTGTTGTAGTAGTTATTGTAGCGATAGTAGCTGTAGTAGTAATAGTAGTTGTAGTATAGTAGCAGTAGTAGTATAGTAGCTGTAGTAGTAATAGTAGTTGTAGTAGTAATAGTAGTTGTAGTAGTATAGTAGTAGTAGTAGTATAGTAGCTGTAGTAGTAATAGTAGTTGTAGTAGTATAGTGTGGTAGTTGTAGTTGTGGTTGTTGTTGTAGTAGTTATTGTAGCAATAGTAGCTGTAGTAGTAATGGTAGTTGTAGTAGTATAGTAGTAGTAGTATAGTAGCTGTAGTAGTAATAGTAGTTGTAGTAGTATAGTGTAGTAGTTGTAGTTGTGGTTGTTGTTGTAGTAGTTATTGTAGCAATAGTAGCTGTAGTAGTAATGGTAGTTGTAGTATAGGTGGTGGTGGTAGTAGTAGTAGTCATAGTAGTAGCAGCAGCAAGAGTAGGAATAGGAGTAGGCAGACTTGGAATCCAAGAGCTGCTGTCCTTGCAGCCCACACCATAATCCAAAAAACCTGACCATCTCAAGTTCAGAGCAGAAAATATCAGGAGTGATTTGGAGCTGCTACTGACTTTCTGTGAGGTAGTTGCCAGGCCCCAGAGTGACCATCGTGCTTGACACATATGGAAAAGAGGGGGTACTTGCCGTTTGAGTACCTATAACATATTGGGTACCAGAACATTAGTTCAGGGAGTATATATGTATTCACCTCTCTAGGGAATTGCCTGGGAGCTAAATCCAGAGTCAGAGAATCTCAGGGTGGGAAAGGACCTTGCAGTCTAGAAATACAAAATATATCTGAACAGAAATCCCCTCTACAGCCCACCTAACAAAGCATTATCCAACCTTGCTTGAAGACCTTCAATGAGAGGGGGAAGAATGACTTAGCAAAGAGAATGAATTATAGAAAAATATTCACTCCCCTTGATAAAGTGCATCTAGGTTTACACAGGGCTTCCCCTGATGCAACCTCATGAAGCAGGCATCCAAAGTATTATTGTCTGCACTTTATAAGCAATTTCACTGAAAGACAGGTTGAGCGGCCTCTGCTGCCAGAGGTTGTATCAAAACAAATCAAGGTCTCCAGGATTCTGGGCACAACATGACATTGCTGTAGGTCTGCTGCCTTCAAGAGCATATTTGGGCAAATTTTCACAGTGCAATGGAAGGGAGGCTTGAGCAGGAGTCAAAGACCTAAGTTTGAATCCTAGGATTTTTCTGCCTGTGTGAATTTATAAATGCTCAAGCCACTTTATATCTCCAGACCTCAGATTTCCTGTGTATAAAACAAGGGGATTGGGTAAAATGGACAACTCCCAAGTGACAAGGCTATGTACCCTTGGTCAGGGGACTTAATGTTTCATGCCTCGGTTTCCTTATTTGTAAAATGAGTGAGTTATACTGGAGGGTTCTAAGGTCCCTTCCAGTTTTATCTTCCATTCAACTCTGTGATTGGCTCTGCTTTCTAGACCTCTTGTCTGTCCCCGCTTAACCATCCCAGTAATTTTCAGCACCAGATTGCCCCTTCCCAAATACCACCATACGCCCACTATATGTTTTGTATATCATTTCCCCAATTAGAATGTCAACTTCTTGAGGGCAAGGACTGTCTTTGCTTCTTATATTTGTATCCCTAGGGTTTAGCACAGGGTTTGGAACCAAAGAACCTTTAGTAAGTATTTTTTCCTTCCTAATGCGTGATTTAAGATTCTAAATGTGGATTCTAATCTGTTCCCCCAGTTTTGGGGGAAACTGACTAAAATCACTGATAAAATGAGTTTAGGTTTTTAAGGGTTTATTGAAAAATATAAAGAAAAAGATTGAGAACAGAATTCCAACAGCCTGGCATTCCTATCTTTCCTCGAATTTCCTGTGAAGTCCTCTGCCGCCACCACCACCATCAAGTCAGGAACCCCAAAAAAACAAGAGCTCTCCGCGAAGGCTCTCTTTCCTCCTTCCTGTCTCCTCCCAGAAAATAGGAGGCTCCTCAAGTTGATTGGCTGGTAGTCTTGTTAGACAGCACCCATGAGCAAAACGTCATTTCCTGATGCCAAGGAAAAGCCGCATGGCCTTGCCCTCTGAGGCATTTTCCTCATGGCAGAGCTTTCCCACAGCAAGTCTCCAGTAGGTGGCATCATTCCAATCATTACACTAAGGAAATGTTTCCCTGCAAATAGTATTTCCTTGTTTAAACTGTTACTATGCATGGTGATAATGGATAGAGCAACTTCAGCCTTCACACCCAAATATATGAAGGATCTGTGAAAGTTTTGATGGCTTAAGGAATCCCTCCCATCAACCAAAATTAATGGCTCAGTAGATAAATCCTAAAGAATGGCCAGTGACTGAGATCATAGAATTATAAATTTAGAGCTATAAGAGACCCCAGAGGCCCACAAGTTCAACTCCCTCATTTCACAGATGAAGAAACTGAGACAAATAGAGATTGAGTGACTTGCCCAGGGTCACACAGCCAGTAAATAGGTAAGGGCTTCTTCACTCCAGGCCCAGCACTCTATCCAATAAATGTTTATTGACTCTATGATAGCTTCCCCAATGGATCCCTTTTGAAAAACCTGCTTGGAACTAAAAGGAAGCCAAGTTCTGAATAACTGAAAACCCAGTAATGGGTCTCAGAGGCCAGATTAAAAATACCTCTCCCTTCTCTTGGCAGAGAGATGAAGAACTGTTGGGGCAGAATGATAGAGACATTATAAGATATGGTCACTGAATTTGGGTGGCTTTGCTAAACTGTCTTTTGTTGTAAGGAGGGTTCGATTTTGAAGACTGTGAGGTTGTAGTTTGTTTTTTTTAATCGGACCAGTGACTTCATCAGTGTAAGGAACTCTAGATGAAGAAAGGCCTCTGTGAATGTCTTAGAGGGTTGCCTAGGGTGTGGAGAAGGCAAGTCCCTTGCTCAGGGTGACATGGCCATGATGATGTAAGAATTAAACCCTGATTTTGAGGCAAGCTGTCTATGTAGGACAGGTATTTTCAGAGAGGTATTTTCAGAAATGATCGATATGTAAAAACAAAGTTACTGATAAAACTTTTTGTTGTTGTTGTTCTTGTTTTAAGTAGCTGCTTAAAATGGAAACTCTTAAAAATACTCTGTAAATACTCTCCATGAGGGCCAGCAAGGCCACCATGCCAGAGTAGTTCTCCGAAGAGAGAGGGAAGTTCACTTGCTTCTGAGGAAAGAAAGAGGAAGGCTCTCCCCAGATCTGAGAAGAGGCTGAGATTCCCACTCAGCAGGCCATAGCTCTCCCAGTGGGAGGGAACCAGAGCTGGCACTATCAGTGTGAGAGGGCAAGTCTTCCTTAATAAAATACCAGCTCTTAAGGTGCCACCTCTCTCTCTTACTCAGCTAGCACAGCTAGAGCTCATCTTGGGATCTCATGACCTGGAGTTATTTTAAGATAGTATTAATGTTTTATCACTCATTTCCTAGTTTCCTACTGAAAAAAAAAAAGAAAAGGAGGAAAGAAAGAAAGAAAAATGAAGGGAAAGAAGGAAGGACGATATAAAGAAAGAGAAAAAGAAAGAAAGAAGAGAGGAAGGAAAAAGGAAGGAAGATATAAAGAAAGAGAAAGAAGGAAAGGAAGAAAGAAAAAGAAAGAAGAAAGAGAGAGAGGAAGGAAGGAAGGAGGAGAAAAAGGAGAAGAAAGGGAAAAAGAAAGGATGGAGGGCAGAAGAAAGGAGTGGAGAGGAAAAGAGAAAGATTCCCTAGCACAGATTTTTCCATCTCAGCCTCTACATAAAGCTGACACCAAATGTGAGGAGGCTTATTTGGGTATTTGAATATGTCTCCTGTATCCCTCCAGCTTCTCACCCTGATTTGTTCACATTTCAGCAGCATCCTTAATGCTCTGGGAGTACAGGTCAGCCCCGAGTGCCTCTGCTGAGGATTTCATGGTTGATAATGCACTACCCTAACCCCTTCCCCCGGTTATTTTTTTACCTTTCACTTCTGTACCAAAACCAGTTGTGAGATGCAGAGCTGCACATTTTGGGGGGAGGGGGACTCTGTCTCAGCGTTCCAAAATGGGAAGGTTATTGGAGTTTCTTCCACATACTTTATCCGGGGTCCTCCAATGGTCAGGATTTCTAAGCCTTGAAACCAGCCCAAAGTGCCCTTCTATCCCTGTTGGGCTCTCCTCTCCTGGCATGACTGCACCTATACTCAGATTTCCTCTTCACCCCAGCCCCTCATCAATTTTTTTTTTTCTCGTGGTGAAACAATTCCTAGAGAAGACTTTAGATTCAGATCATGTAGCTTCTGCACCAGTTCTCAAATTCTCTTTGCTCCCCATTCTGCCTGCTCTAGTTCTTCAGCTGCCCTGTGTGCTTTTCTTTTTTCTAACAGGTAAGTCCCTACATAGTCTTCCTCACAACTGAGAGCTATGGCCTAATCAGAGAAGAAGGATAGAACTTCCCCAGGAGGAAACTTCTTCACCAATGCTGGTCAGCTCCTTCTCAGCACTTCAGAATCTTAGAGAGCTCCTTAGAATCCCAAGAGGTTGTGGTTTGCCCAGTGTTTATCAGTGGTGAACCCAGCTCTTCCTAGCTCTACGTTATACTTCCTCTCAATCATAGGAAAATTGGAAAAATATCTCTGGCCAAAAAAATAAAAATTAAAAGAAAACCAGGTCAATTGTAAAATTCACATTCCTCTTGAGGAGAATAGATGAGGAAAAGAAAGGTAGAGAGAAGAGAGAGGAACACTGAGTTTTTGGTGAGGAAAGGAGGAAGTGACTGGACCCCTCAAGGGAGATGTTGGGCTCTGAATCCCTAGCAGTCAGATACTTTTAATAACTTCCTTACAAATAAACCATGTAGCTATATCTGTAACTGAAGACATCTCTTACACCTCTTCCAGAAAAGCATGTGAGGTTTAGTGTGAGGCAAATAGAATTAATCAGGTAAACACCAGCAGATCCTGAAAGAAAATGGCCAGAGGAAATCTGCTGTCCAAATAACTGATAGTTTATGTCTTCCAGAACGTGGTCAGAAAAGGACCAATACTCTTGTTGGTGGCTGTACTCATCAAGAGAATTGGAGTAGGTGCCAAGGGCTCCTCCCCACCTTGACCTCATTTCAACCCAATGGAACATCAGGACTCCAGACCTTGTAAACTCACAAGATTTCCTCAAAGCCTGGACACATTCATCTCAAAATAGATAGTTGTCTGCCTGAGAACAGGAAATGACAAGCCTAAAAGAGGCAGCCCAAACCCAGGCTTAGCCTTGCCCAGGACAGAGATGTACTTTAGATGCCATGTGTTCATGGGAAAGGGATCCACACATACAAAAATATTTTTAGCAGCTCTCTTTGTGGTGGCAAAGAATTGGAAATCAAGGGAATGCCCATCCATTGGGGAATGGCTGAACAAGTTGTGCTATATGAATGTAATGGAATACTATTGTGCTGTAAGAAATGATGAGCAGACAGATTTCAGAAAAACCTGGAAGGACTTAAGTGGATTGATGCTGAGTGAAGTGAGCAGAACCAAGAGAACATTGTACACAGTAACAGCAACATTGTGTGATGATCAACTGTGATAGACTCAGCTCTTCTCAGCAATACAATGATCCAATATAGTTCTAAAGGAGAAAATGTTCTCCACATCCAGAAAAAAGAACTGTGGATTCTGAATACAGATTGAACCACACTGTTTCTACATTTTTCTCTGTTTTTTTGTCTTTTTTGAGGTTTTCCCCTTTTGTTCTGATTCTTCTTACACAACATGAATAATGCACAAATATATTTAATGTGATTGTACATATATAACCTATGTCAGATTGCTTTCTGTCATGGCAAGGGGGGAGGGAAAAGGGGGAGGGAGAAAAAATTGGAAAAAAAATCTTATGAAAACAAATGTTGAAAACAATCTTTACATGTAACTTGAAAAATAATAAAATACTTTTATGATCTAAAAAAAAAAAGATGTGACACCCTCCTAATGCCATTGTTCCTCTTTGAGAATGAAGGACAAACAACAACAAAACAGAACGGCATGGAGGCCAGAGTGAATGCTGGGGCAGCCAGCTCCCTCTCCCACCTCTTCTCCAGAAACAGCCCAAAATAGACCACACACAATTTGCAGCCAGAAGGGAAGAG
The DNA here is from genome assembly GCF_019393635.1 of Dromiciops gliroides. Lineage (NCBI taxonomy): Eukaryota > Metazoa > Chordata > Mammalia > Microbiotheria > Microbiotheriidae > Dromiciops > Dromiciops gliroides. Next base: position 45,592,925 of record NC_057864.1, on the reverse strand, counting down.
GGGACAGTCACTCCCTTTTATAGACCTACTGAGTCATCAGCTCCTCAGGTTCCATTGCCAATAAAGGGACTCTTCATCATCTCAAAGTGCAGGCCCTATAGTCACACAGAGCCAGAAATGGGTCCCCAGCAACTCTGAGCTTGCTCCACATGCTACCCACTGTAGGCCAATTCACTGTTTAATATCTCACTCGGTCCTTACGACGATCCCATGATATGCTATAGACAGTATTGTCATCTCCATTTTACAGACAGAGTGTCAGGGAATTTAAGACTTGGCCATAGTCACACAAGTAATAACCTGTGGAAGTCACATTGGAACATTGTCCTTGCAGGTGCCACATTCGGTACTCTTTCCACTGTCTCTTCCTCACTTAAGAAAATGGGTAAGAGAAATGAAATTGGATGAATCAGCTCATTTACATATAAATAATGCATCAACAAGTGAAAGGGCCCAAATTCAAATTCAGATCCCCAATGTTCAGCATGGCTGCCTGGCTTCTAAACAAAGATTATCTGTAAAAGATCAACCATATTATACATAGGAAAAGACTTATCAGCAGCTGGATAACCTTTAAGCAAATTTAATATGAAACAATCAAGGCACAGAATAGGCCTCAGTCCCATGTGAGTTCTTTCTAGTTCCCAGTGATGTTGACTAAATCTATGCATAAGGAAGGTGATCCTGGCAGTATAATGAAGAATAAGGGAGCACTGAAATTGTTTTGGCCAAGGTCAGTCCTTACCTGTAGGACTTGGGGCAAATTACTTCATGTGTCTATACTTCACTATTCTCATCTTTAAAATGGAGTGGGCCTTGTGACTTCTAAATCTCTGACTCTATGACCCTAGGTCTTCCTCACCAAATTCAGTCCTTAAAACTGAGTCAGCTTGGTTCTGTAGTGAATAAAGCTGTGGGCTTGGAATTAAAGAGATCTGAATTCAAATCACACCTCTGACTTTTAGTAGCCATGTGATCTTGGGCAAGTCACTTAACCTCTATTTGCTTCAGTTTTTTCAACTGCAAAATGGGAATATTAATAGTGCATACCTCCTAGGATTGTTGTGAGGATCAAATGAGACCATCATGAAGCACTTAGCGCAGTGCCTAGCACATAGTAGGTGCTATATTAGCTATTATTTTTTGATCCACATACTATCTGATCCATTAATAAGTTTAGACAAGCCCTCTCCTTAATATTTAGGGCTTCCCTGGTGTCCATGACACAACACATACTCATGGAGAGTTCTCCAAACTCTCTGATCACTCCTAGAACATTGGATAATAGAATTAGAGCTGGGGGGGGAGGGGTTTATCTTAAAGGCCTTATAATCTCAGTGACCTTGGGCAAGCTACAACTTCCCTGGACCTTAGTTTCTTTATCTGTCAAATGGAGAAGCTAGAGCTTATGACCTCCAAGGTCCCTTCTAGCTCTGAATTTATAGTCCTACAATTTTCATTCACTGGCCTTGTTTACTATTTGACAGAAACTGAGGTTCATAAAGAATAAGTGAGGGGCAACTAGATGGCACAGTGGATAAAGCACCAGCCCTGGAGTCAGGAGTACCTGAGTTCAAATGCGGCCTTAGACACTTAACACTTACTAGCTGTATGACCCTGGGCAAGTCACTTAACCCCAATTGCCTCACTTAAAAAAAAAAAAAAAAAGAATAAGTGACTTTGCCACACAGGTAGTAAGTAACAAAACTGGCATTGGAGCCTGGGCGCTCTGACTTCAAATCTACTGCTCTTTCTACTCTATAAAGCCTTCTCTGTGTCTTACCACCCATGCCTAACTCCATAAACCTGTGTGCATCCTGCAAATCCCTGCCTTCATTGGTTCTCCTTGTGAATTAGAGAATCACATTAGCTCCGTGTCCATGGGGCTTATCCAGTCCCACCCTAACTGAGTACACCGCCTAACTTGTCCAAGCAGAAAAAGAACTAGGATGTCCTTGCCAGGCTTTCACTGAACTGTGTTAGGTCAGGGGTAGGTCATTTGCCAGAACTATGCATGACAAGGACACTAATCCCACTTGTCTGAGAATTAAATCAGGCTTAGCAAGACAGACTGTCAGACCTAGCAAGACATTAACCAAAGACTTCCCTGAGCCAAATAAACAACTAGACCCATATCACAGGATACTTCATGCAGTGTATTAGGGTATGGAGCTTCATTTGTGATGAAGAAGCATTTTGTTGTTGTTGTTGTTCTTGTTCTTTAGTCATTTTTCAGTCATGACTGACTTTTCGTGACCCCTTTGGGGGTTTTCTTGGCAAAAATAATAAAGTGGTTTGCTATTTCCTTCTCTAGCTCATTTTATAGAAGAGGAAACTGAGGCAAACAGGGTTAAGTGACTTGCCCAGGGTCACACAGCTAATAAGTGTCTGAGGCATAGTGTGAAGCAAACTACTTAGCCAGTCTTTGGCAGAATCTGTATGGTATGGTATGGTATGGTATATGGTCAATACAATACAATACAATACAATAAAATGCAGTACAATACAGTACAATACAATACAATGAAATAAAACGTGAAATGTCTTTGGCACGGCATCCATCACCATCACCAACACACCCCATATCCCTCCCATTCTTTATTTTTTTTATTTTTAAATTTTTTTTAGTGAGGCAATTGGGGTTGTGACTTGCCCAGGGTCACACAGCTAGTAAGTGTTAAGTGTCTGAGGCCGGATTTGAACTCAGGTCCTCCTGACTCCAGTCCACTGCACCCCCTAGCTGCCCCTATCCCTCCCATTCTTGTTGACATTCAAATTCCCTACCCCATCTATGGTACCCTTCTCTAAGGTCTGGCTCTTGATTGACTGTTAAATGATTCAATTACATTCAACAGACATTTATTAAGATTCTACCTTGTGTTGAACGCTATGCTGGGCAAGGAAAAAAAAGGGGGAAATATCCCTGCCTCCAGGAAGATTATATTCTAAAGAAAAGGAAGACAAAGGTCCCATAGACATAAGTAAGTAAATGCAAAGTCATTTCTGGAGGCTGAGAACTCTGACTGGGGGAAGCAGGGGTTTCTACAAGGCAGATGTGAGGAGGGAGTGAATTCCAGAAAGGAAAGAAAGAAGGGGGAGGGGGGAGGTGTGTATGGGGGAGATAAGAGAAAGGGAGAGTGCGGTTTAGAAAGTGATTATCTTATACCTGGAGCACCTACACAAACAAGCTAGACAGCCCTTCCCTCAGGGAGTTTATAGGCTAATTGGGGAAGCAATACTCCTGGGCAGCTGCAAAGGGGGAGGGTTGGAAGGAAAGGGCTAGGTTGGCAGAAGCAAGGTGTGGAGATGACCAGAAAGTGCTGAAAAGACCTAATTGTGAGCAAGAGTAGGCAAAAGCTCACCTACTACAGGGAAGAGACACCTTGGTGGCGACCAAGTCCAGGGGATGATGGGAAACAGTGGAATGCATATGTGTGTGAGGAGGGGCTTTTGAGAGGATGGGGGAAGGGCTAAGAGCAGGCTGCTTGGTGTGACTATGCCTGGGAGCACTGCTTCTGAGCAGGATAAAGCTGTTCACCTCTTGGAGTCCAGAGACTCAAGGTGGGCTGGGGGAGGGAAGGTGAGGATGATGGGCATAGGGTTGGCATGGGGGGTAGGGGAAGATGGAATGCCTTGTTGGGCTGTGAGGGAAAAATTCATCCTCTTCTCAATCATTCTCAGGAACTCAGCAGCGAGGTGACAAAGGTTTTATTTTCTTCTCATGAGAAGGAGGCACCCTAGTGTGCAGCTAGTGGGTGCCCAGAAAGGGGGCTCACAGGCCCTGTTTTATACCCTAGTCCCTAAAGCGAATGGACCTTCCCCTTTTTCATCACTGGTCGGGGTTACAATCTACGGCAAAAACTAGCTAATCGGAACGCAGTATTCCCACCCCTCTTCCTTGTATGGGCATAACTCGGGAGTGGACCTTATACTTCCTTATATGGACAGAACTCTGGAGAGGACCTAATTGAGACCAGGGCTCCTTGAACCATGTGACCTCGCTAACCTGAGGGGGAGATGGGGATCTGAGACCTTTGTCCTACAAACAGATCAGGGGAGTATGACTGACTGTTATATCCACATTGAGAGGAGACAATTACCCATTTCTCACATGGGCAAATAGCAGGCCAGAAGTGTGTCAGGGAGGTGATGGACTTTGGCCAGGCCCTCCTACTCACTCCTCACCACCCTGCTCCCCCCCCCAACTAAGACTTAATTATCTAAAATGAGGAGATACCCAGAGGGCCAAATTTGTATTAATAATTTAATCAGGTGAGTTCAGGAAAACAATGCTGGACTTTGGGAGAACTTTCCAGAAAAAACAGGGTTAAAAGAGGAGAAGGGCGGTAGGATGGGCCGGGGCACAGAGCATCTGTTTTTTTAATTGCCTAGTCTGACTCAGCATCTAGCATCTGAGAATAGAAACAATCCTAGGGAGGAGGGTCATGGCTCTTCTGACCTGGTGAGGCCCCCACTTCGGGTGGGCTGCTTTGATAGGTTTGGGGGATGAGATTCACGGTGGGAGCCAGAGATAGGCACAGAGAGGCCATCCACTGACTGCAACTGCTCTTGGGTCCAATTTTGTATCAGATATCCTTGATTTCTGTATCCTTTGTGGATTCTCAATAAAGGTAAAATTAGCACTCCTGTCTCTAAGAGTCTTCATACTTAGCTAAAACCGGAACTGGAGGCCTCTGAGGGCTAGTTCAAAGAGTAATAGGAAATCAGACTGGAAATGTCATCTGGGAGTCATATGGTGGAGGAGGGCTTTAAATACCTGCATGAGGTAGTAATTATCCATCCTAGGATGCTTACCTACTGCATTTAGAGTATAACCCTCTCCAGAAGCATATGAATTAATGGCAAGGATCTCCAGGAGCAAAATTCTTTAAGATCCAAAGAAATTCATCTCAAAGAGTACATTAACCAAAGGTAAGATTTGTATCTGAGGGAAGTGGGTCTTTGCCTGTCTCTTCCAGTTGTATTAGTGAGGAAGATCAGAGATTACTGAAGTACAGATTTAGAAGTAAAAGGGACTTTGGAGGTCATCATTTCTAGTCCCCTCATTCTATTAATAAAGAAATCAAGGCTGAGAGATTAAATGACATTGGGGCCATACAACTAGTAACTGTCTGAAACAGGATTTGAATTCAGATCTCTCCCCCCACCCCCACCCCCATTAAATGAATGTTGTGTTTTTTGTTTTTGGTGGGGCAATGAGCCTTAAGTGACTTGCCCAGGGTCACACAGCTAGTAAGTGTCAAGTGTCTGAGGCTAGATTTGAACTCAGGTCCTCCTGAATCCAGGGCTAGTGCTTTGTCCACTGTGCCACCTAGCTGCTCCCTGAATGAATGTAAAAAGAGCAAAAGGTGTTTTGTTTTGTTTTTTCTTTCTTTGTCACTGGTGAATCAAGTCAAGTTAATAAGCATTTTCATTACAAGTCTACTAAGTGCCAGGCATTGTACTAAGCACTAAAGAGACAAAGAAAGGCAAAAACAGTTCATGCCCTCAGGATACTTGAATCAGATGGGGGAGAAACATCCAAGGAACTATGTACAAGCATTATTGTTAAGGAGGAGTTAGGAAAAAAACAATCTTACAGAAGCTAGTATTTTAACTGAGACTTGAAAGAAGCCAGGAAACCAGAAAAAATGGACACAAGTTAGGAGACGGAGTGCCTGGTGTGAAGACCAAATAGGCCATTATTGCTCGATCCAATAATTTTTTGAAAGAAATAGCACATAAGAAAAGGGACAGCTAGGTGGTACCATGGATGGAGTGTCAGGCCTGAAGTCAGGAAAACCCAAGTTCATATCTAGCCTCAGACTCTTACTAGCTGTGTGACCATGGGCAAGTCACTTAACCCTGTTGGCCTCAGTACCCTCATCTATAAAATGGGTTGGGGAAGGAAATGGCAAACCACTCCTGTATCTTTACCAAGAACACCCCAAATGGAGTCATGAAGAGTCAGACAGGACTGAGATAACCGAATAATAACAACTACGAAATAGAAGAAAATTGGAAATGTAGGGAGGAACCAGGTTATGAAATGTTTTAAAATGCAAACTGAAGTCTTAATATTTGATCCTAGAGGTGACAAGGTTGACAGGGATTCTTGACTGGGGTGGGGGTAACATAATCAGACTAGTATCTTAGGTGATGTTAAGGGCTAAAATTCTAGCTAAACTGTCTAAAATATCTAATGAGTGGTCGCCAATAAATTATAAGCTTTAGCAAGAGTTAGACTTTTAAGCATTTATTAAGGAGAATAAGAATTTGGTAAAGAGAGAGAGAAAGGCCTAGATTTCTATCTATTAAAGGGAGAGCACATTTCTAGCTCCGCTCTCCACCAGAGTCCAAAGGAAAGACCTAGAGACCAAGCTCCAGTCTCTTCCTTCCTCCTCCCACTAGCCCGCGTCACTTCCTGACGCCAAAGAAAAGACTCCTGGTCTTGCCCTCAAAGACCTTCGCTTCATGGGTGGAACTCTTCTACAGTAAGTCTCCAGCAGGTGGCGTCATTCCAATCATTACAGTGAGTAGGGATAGACTGGGGGTAAGGAGCCACTGGAGGTAGGGAGATGAATCAAAAGGTTAATACTGGGGCAGCTAGGTGGCACAGTGGATAAAAGCATTGGCCCTGGATTCAAGAGGACCCGAGTTCAAATCTGGCCTCAGACACTTGACACTTACTAGCTGTGTGACCCTGGGCAAGTCACTTAACCCTCATTGCCCCCCCCCAAAAAAAAGGCTATAATAGTAGTACAGGAGTGAAGGCCTGCACTAGCATGCTGAAAGTATCAGGAGAAAGGAGGGCATAAACCAGAGAGAGATGTTGCACAAGTAGAATCAGCAGGTCTGGGTGAAAGATTGGCTATGGGCTTAAAAGGGAGTGAGTGGTTGAGCATGAAGACTAGGCTGCCAGCCTGGGGAAATCAAAGGTAGGATTTTGGGGGGAAAGATAATGATTTTGGCTTGGGACATGTTGAATTTAAGAAGTCTAGAGACATGTAGCTCTAGATGTCGTCCAATAGGTTGTTGAAGATGAAAGACTAGAAGGGAAGAGAGAGGTTAGGGCTAGATAAATCTGAGAATGATCCACATAGAGATGATTAAATTGAATCATCTGCACAGAGATAATTTGTTTCTATTCAATGTGCTAATGACATCCCATAGCAAAACAGTATGGAGGAAGAAAAGAAGAGGATGTAAGATGGGGAGTAAGGAAGGGAGAAGGGAACAAGAATTCATTCAGAGCCTATTATGTACCAGGTTCTAAATGCTTTATGAATATTCTCTCACAACAACTCTGTGAGGCGGGTGCTATTATTATCCCCATTTTGAAGTAGACAAAGGTGAAGTGACTTGCCCAGAGTCAAGAGTTACTGTCTGAAGCCAAATTTGAACTCATTTTCTTACCTCCAGGACCAATGTTCTATCGACTGTGCCATTCAGCTATCTTGGGAGACACCCAAAGTTAGTGGAAGCAACCTGGATGGAGGTCCAGCAAAGCAGACTGAGAAGAAGCAGTCAGATAGGTAGGAGGGGAACCAGGAGTGAGGACTGACATGAAACCCAAGAAAGAAGAGTGTCCAGAAGATGAGGATGATTCCTTGTGTCAAAGACTGCAAGAAAGAAAAGGCCATTAGATTTGGCAGTGAAGAAATTGTTGGTAACTTTGGACATTGGAATGATGAGAAAAATCTGAAGAAGGACAGGACTACTGCTGAAGTAGATGCAATGGTGTTAATGGAAAATGGAGAGAGGATGAAGTAAACCTTCCTGTTTTGTTTCTCTTTCCTCTATCATGGAGAATGGCCTTCAGAAGTGGAAGCACAGAACAGAAAGAGTGACAGAAAATTGGAATCCAGGATGAGTGATCTGGCAATGACCTACCCAGCTTCCCTCCAGGAGTTCAAATCATCAGCCCTCAAATACATTCTAGGGTAATAAAGGAACCCGTGTCCCATGTATTTTCTTTGAAAAGACATCCATAACAGGTAAAGATACCATATGAGAAGAGAAAAAGAAATTCTCAGATATCAAAAAGAGGAGTAAAATAGATTCTTCCAATTAAAAGACAATGAATTTAGCTTCTATGGTAGGGAAAAGTCTATAATTGAAAAAATGATTTATTCAAAGAACTCAAAGCCTTTAACAGCCCAGATCCCTCCTACCTTTCTAGTTTGATTACACCTTGCTCTTGTTACTACCCCCACATACTATGTGGTCAAGGGACACCAGATTCCTTGAAAGTAACTCTCCTGGGGCAGCTAGGTGGTGCTGTGGATAGAGCACTGACCCTGGAGTCAGGAGGACCTGAGTTCAAATTTGGCCTCAGACATTTGACACTTACTAGTTGTGTGATCCTGGGCAAGTCACTTAACACTAATTGCCTCACCAAAATAAATAAATCAATAAATAAATAATGCTATTTTTAAAAAGAAAGTAACACTCCATCCTGGGACTCTGGGTATTTTCACCCACTGTCCTCTTTTCCCAGAGCACTCTCCCTCCTCATCTCTGCCTTGTGTTTTCCCTGACTTCCTTCAGATTCCAGCTAACTTCTACCTTCTGCAAGAAGCCTTTCCTGATTCCTTTTCACATCAGGGCCTTTCCTCTATTTTTCTTCTATTTTTCAATGTATGTATGTATACATATACATATATATGTATACACACACACACACACACACACACACACACACACACACATACAGAAAGAGAGAGGAATTTATGCACAGTTGTATTCATGTTGTCTCCTTCATTAGACTGAGCTCCTTGAAAGCAGGGACTGTTCTCTGCTTTTTCACTATTTCTCCAGCCCTTCCCCCAATGCTTCACACATAGTAGGCACCTAACTTTTTGGACTGACCAAAAAGGAAGTAGGGATTACTGAGAGCCAGCTTGACTTCACCAACACCAGGTTCTATTAGTAATCAATCTATCAATCAATCAATCAATCAATCAATCAATCAATCTATCTATCTATCAATCTATCAATCTCTCTCTCTCTCCCCCTTTCTTTCCCCCTTTCTTCCTTCCTTCCTTCCTTTCTTTTTCTTTCTTCCTTCCTCCTCCCTCCCTCCTTCCCTCCTTCCCTTCCTTCCTTCCTTCCTTCCTTCCTTCCTTCCTTCCTTCCTTCCTTCCTTCCTTCCTTCCTTCCTTCCTTCCTTCCTTCCTTCCTTCCTTCCTTCCCCCCTCCCTCTCCTCCTCCTCCTCTTCCTTCTTCTTCATCTTGTTCTCCTCTCTCTCTCTTCTGACAGGATTATTAGACCAGTAGAGCAGAGGAATACAGCAAACATAATATACCTAGACTTCAGCAAGGCATTTCACCATGTTTTTCATCATACTGTTATGGATAAGATCAATACATGGGCCAAATGGCAGTATGGTTAGTTGAATTTAGAATTGTTGATTGAGGGTAAGAAGAAAGTAGCAATTAATAGATCCCAGACAACCTGGAGGGATTTCTTTAGTGGAATTGCCCCTGGAAAGGTTTTTCGGGATATCTAACTAAAACCTCACCCCCTCTAACTTCCACCCATTAGTCCCTGCTCAGTCCTCTGGGACCAAGCTGCACAAATGTAATCCTTCTTCCATCTGACAATCTTTAAAATGTTCAATAGTTATCATGTCTCCTGCAGGTTAAAAACACCCATGTCTTTCAACTAATCCTGGTCTGGACTGAGCTTTAATCCCCTTACCCTCCTGGCATTTTTTCTCAAAAAAAGCTCCTGCTTGTCTTTTTTGAAGGACATTTTCATTCTTTTCTCCCTTTTTACTTTTCTGTTTATTATAATAGCATTACCTCTGAATTCCCTGCTTGCTACCAGGTTTGGAGAGATCTAATCCAATAAAAAAGTATCTGTCATATTCTTACTATATGACAGACAAAGGGGTAAATGGTGCCTGCCCTCAAGAGGCTTACATTCTGCTGGGGGGAGACACCATATAAACTGGTAAATATATACATGATAATATAAAGAGGGAGAAAACTAAGATTTAGTGAGATGAGGCAGCTGTGTGCCACAGTGGAAAGAGCACTGGGTTTGGAATCACCAAGACTTGAGTTCGAATCCAGCTTTGGATACTTACAGATTGTGTGACACTGGGTAAATCACTTAATCTCTGTCTACCTCAGTGTCCACATCCATAAAAAGGTACTATTATTATAGTACCTTCCTCCAACGGTTATTGTGAAGATAAATTGAGATCATATTTATAATGTAATTTATAAACCTTAAAGTGTTATTTAAATACCAGTCATGATGAAGATGAAGAAGAAGGAAAAGAAGAAGGAAAGAAAGGAGAGGAGGAAGGAGAAGAGGAAGGAGAGGAGGAAGGAGAGGAGGAAGGAGAAAGGAGAGGAGGAAGAAGGAAGGAGAGGAGGAGGAGGAAGGAGAGGAGGAGGAGGAGGAGGAGAAGGAGGAGAAGGAGGAGAAGGAGAAGAAGGAGAAGGAGAAGGAGGAGAAGGAGAAGGAGGAGGAGAAGAAGAAGAAGAAGGAGGAGGAGGAGGAGGAGGAGGAGGAGGAGAAGACGAAGAAGAAGGAGAAGGAGAAGAAGGAGAAGAAGAAGATGAAGGAGAAGGAGAAGAAGAAGAAGGAGAAGAAGGAGAAGGAGAAGGAGAAGGAGAAGGAGAAGAAGAAGAAGAAGAAGAAGAAGAAGAAGAAGAAGAAGAAGAAGAAGAAGAAAAGGAGGAAAGGAGGAAAGGAAGGATAGAAGTAAGGAAGAAAGAAAGAAAGGAGGAGAGGAAGGAAGAGGAGAAGAAGAAAAGGAGAAAAGAAAGAAAGAGAGAAAATAAGAAAGAAGAAAGGAAGGAAAGGAAGAAGGAGGAGAAGGAAACGGAAGAAGAGAAAGAAGGGGAGGAGGAGGAGAAGGAGGAGGAGAAGAAAAGAAATGTCTTCCTACAGGAGATGGTCCCTGGGATAGTCCCTAAAAGAAACTAGGGATTTCAGGAAGCAGGCGACAGGGGGGAATGTGTTACAGGGGGGAGGGGGAGGTACAGTTTGTACAAGGTTGTTAAAGCAGGGGACTAAATGCAGAGTCCAATAAACCTGGAAAGGGAGGCTGGAGCCAGATGGAGAAGAGCTTTCCATGCCAAGTTTAAGGGCATGTATTTTATCCAAGAAGCAGTTGAGAGATACTGACGTTTCTTGAGCAGGGCACTCAGAGGGTCCGATTAATGTTTAGGAAGATGATTTTGGCAACTGCGTGTTGGGGTGGATTAGAGAAGGAGGAGGCCACTGGGGGACTTAAAATCAAAAGCTCAAGTGCAACAGGTAAAAAGCAAAAGTTTTTGTTTCTGAGCAAAAGCAGAGCAGGAGCTGTTGGTAGAATTCTAGGGACCCAGTTGACCATCTGAGCTCTGCCATACACTTGCTGGCTGATACTGGGCAGGTGCTTTTGCCTCTCTGTGACAGTTTCCGTACTCTGTAAAGAGAGTTGAAACCCAAATTCCCAAACTGAGTAAGACGACGTCTGTACACTGCTCTGGTGTATGCTAATCAATGTTTTAATCCAACAGGACTTTGCTAGTGACTAACATTGACTCACAGAATTTTCGAGCAGGGAGAATTTTAAAATTCCTCTAGTCTATTCCCAACCTCCCTTATTTTCCAAGGGGGAAAATATCATTATATTAAGATATCTTCCCTGCAAGAAAGCACTGCAGGCCACCAAATGAAGTTCAGAATGGGTTCATGTGTGTGTATGTATTTAACTGGCACTGCAGTCTGCCCACAAACAAGTGAGTAAAAGGATCCATTAGGGAGGTAACATGCAACAGTATAAAGGTTTCTGGGTTTGGAATCAGGAGTTCAAATCTGGGCTCTACCAATGTGACCTTGGGCAAATCACATAACCTCTCTGGGCCTTAGATTTCTCATCTGTAAAATGAAGATGTGAGAGGACTAGATGATCCTTAAGATCATTTCAGACTCCAAAGTCATTCACTTTAGGATGCTATGATCCATTTCCCAACAATGCAGCAGATGGCAGATGTACCAAATAACAACAGAACCCCCCTCCCTTTAAATACGGCCATGCCTCCTGTAAGGAATATATTGTCCAGTTAATGCTAACATAAAATCATGGGGTCCCAGAGCTATTGAACAAGTCTATCTCAAGTAAGTTTTTCATTAACTTCCCTATAATTTCCATTTCTTGGCCTTTCAGCTGCAGGGGAATAAAACCGTGGGTCTTGCCGACACAAGCACATTCTCCAACGACTTGAAACTGCTCCAGACACAAATAGCCACGTGAGAGAGATGAAATGTAGATCGTTTATGGGAATCAGATACTTGATTACGCAGAAATTATTGGGTGCACGCTTTGCCACCCTTCTAGGATTTACCACCGGGAAGAATGAGGATGTTTTATTCTCTGGGTCTAACCCAACAGCCAATGATGATATAGAAAATAAACCCGTAGAATAGCAGAATGTGATGCCTTGTTTGTTTGTTTAATTGTGTTCCTAAAGAGTCATCACTATGAGAGAAATAATAATTACAGCCTCTGAATTGGTGTTCTCTTGCCTCTCAAAAAAGCTTTATGACCCAATTGTTCGCTGCTAACTTTTGGTGAAAGACTAGTGTAAGTACATTGAAGTTTTTATAGCCTGAGTGGGAGCCATTACATACTGAAGCTGACCTGACTGTTGCTTATAAGGAGGCCGGAGACTAGTGTTCAAAATATAACGATGTTTCCATCGCAAAAACATAGGACAAAATTGTCCTTGGAGATCAGCTTGAGTAATCATGAAACTGACTTTCTGTATCCCCAACATTTGTTTGCATGACACCTCCTGGAAAAATGTGCAGGTGGACAGATGTGCCGGTGGACATGGAGCAGGGGTGTCTGTCTGGTGTTTGGCAAATGTACAGTCACCTCTACTGCCCCATCCTGGTGTAGGGCACTGGATGTCTCTGGTAGGAAACCAGAAAGGTCCATGTCCTCAGCTAAAGTAGTTAGGGTTTGGCAACTTCACCTGATTTTTTCTAGTTCCTCGTTTCCACTACTTTAGGTCTGCTTGTGGGTGTCCCAGCTCAATAGCTTCCTAAACGGCTTCTAGTCTTTTGTTCCTACTCCAGTCCAACCTGAACTCCACTGGATCTGCCGAAGCAAACAAAGGGCCCTGAGAGATCGTCTCATCCAGCTTCTCCATTTTACAAATGAAAGAACTACAGCCTACATACACGCAAGTTGACTTGTCCAAGGTCAAATGGCAGCCAAACGGCAGAGTTAGGAGTGAAAGTCACGTCTTCTGACTCGGTATGCCAACCTCTTTCCACTAATCCTAATCCTCTGTCTTATTATCAATTCCCAGCTGCCATTCAGAAGTTCCCCATTATTTACAAGGTACATCCTAGATTCATTCGAATGACATCGAAGGCCCTCCACAGCCCTGACTCTGATCCTCCTCTTCAACCTCATCTCCCAGGACTCTGCAGAATGAACTCTTGTCTTCTAGCCAGTTGGGCCTGAACAACCTCCTGAACATGTACCGTGCATTCTTGTACCCATGCCTTTGCTTGTAACATTTCCATTCCTCCCTCACCCTCACCTATCCAAATCCAAACCCTTCTTCAAGGCCCAAATTCAAGGCCCACCTCTTTCTGCAGCTTTCCTTGACTATACCACAGGGTAGACCACCATCATCAAATGATCAACTGAGGGAACATAGCAAAACTCCCTGCAAACCTTAAAGGATTAAATAAATGTACTCTCATTACCATGACCTGTGTGCCATTCATCACACATAGTATCTTACAGCATGAGCTGACTTTTCCCAAGAACATTGCTAATATCTTCAACAAGTATGTAAACTCCTTAAAGACAGGAACTTGATGTGAGATTCTTTTGTTATCCTTGGGAATATTTAATATGGAATCTTGGTATGATGCGATATGTCTTTTATTTTAGGAAAGACTTTAGCTGGGCTTAACCCCAATTAAATCAGACTTTGGCTGGCTCTCTCTCTCTCTCTCTCTCTCTCTCTCTGTTTCCTCTGTCTGTTTGTCTCTGTTTCTGTCTCTCTGACTCTCTCTGTCTTGGTCTCTCTGTCTCTGCCTCTGTCTGTTTCTATTTCTCTTTTTCTGGTTATCTCTCTGTCTCTGTCTCTGTCTCTTTTTCTGTTTCTCTACCTCTCTCTTTATGTCTCTCTGTCTCTTTATGTCTTACTTTCTGTCTCTTTCTGTGTCTTTCTTTGTCTCCCTGTCTCTCTCTGTCTCTTTTTCTGTATCTGTTTCTCTCTCTGTCTCTTCCTCTCTATCTCTCTCTCTCACTGTCTCTGTCTCTCTCTTTTTCTGTCTCTCAGTCTCTCTGTCTCTGTCTTTCTCTCACACATGCACACAAATAGATTGATTAAAGGCCAGAGACTTGTTTTGATAGTCCTAATCCTCCATTTCTTGACCTCTGAGAGTCTATCTATTGTTATCAGAGCAACTGCTTTCATTTTATATTTTCTTTCCCTGCCTTCATGCAAGCAAAACAGGGACTAGAGCTGTGTATTCCCTTGAGTGGGAGTTGAGGTCCAGTTCAAATTCCTTCCCTTCCCCCTCATTCTTGCCTGCCAACAATTATAGCTCATTATGACTTCAAGCCGCCCACCACCATGGACTCCCTGCTGGGATGGGCTGTTGGTCCCTAATATCCCACTGCCAATCAATGTCCCATGTGTTCTCTGCTATGTGCTGTTACTAAGCAAACCTGCTTGGTGAGGTTGTGTGGGCAAGAAGCCTAGCTGGGGAGCCACAGCAGTGGGCAGGGACAGCAAAAGGTACACCCCTTTCTTGCTGTCTAGGAAATAAAAACCAACCGACTAAATGAAGAGCAAATCCCTACCCAAGTCCATAGCTGTTGATCTACTTCTGTTCAAGAAGTATGAGGGGAAAGTCAGGTAGATTATAAACTGAGCTCTCAGGCTGAAATGTCCAGTTCAGATGCCCTGTGGGTGGGTCACTTATGAGTGTCTGATGTCATTTATTATCAATCTGTATGGGTTTCTGGGATTTAAAAAAAAGAGAGGAAGGAGGAAAGGAAGGAAGGGAAGGAAGAAATGAAGAGGAAGGAAGGAAGGAAAAGGAAGGAAGGAAGGAAGGAAGGAAGGAAGGAAGGAAGGAAGGAAGGAAGGAAGGAAGGAAGGAAGGAAGGAAGGAAGGAAGGAAGGAAGGAAGGAAGGAAGGAAGGAAGGAAGGAAACCCCAGGCAGTGCTAAGACATGACTACTTCTGGTGTCTTTGCTCTCCCTCTAGTGCAGAGATACTTTATAAGGATGCTGCCTGCTTCAGAGTATTTCTTTTCTGAAAACAGCAACTGTTTGATCAGGTCTGTTCCTTGTTTCAGCTAAAAGACTCCATGTTGGGGTCCCTTCTGTGAGAAAATAATGGATTTTGCTCAATGGGGATTATATAAAGATTGATTGGATTGATTTTGCTGATTGACTCACTTGGAGTTAACTTAATTGGAACCACGCCTACCTGAAGGCCTGGCCCTCAGGGGGTGCGTTCCCTGAACTCTGACCTCGGCGAGTTCTGCTCATAGACCACCCTCAAGTCCAGTAAACCAATAGACTTGAAGGATGCTAGCCAATGATCTTGGAGCAGTGTGGAAGGGCCGCCTCTCCTCCAGACCCAGACGAAGCTTCCACTCTCAATTAGGCTCTTGGACAAGTTGGTGGGGGAGGACATGGAGGAAGAAGCAGGACAGGCTGAACTCTAGGCTAGATAGGCCTTTTCTTAACTTTCTGAGCCAAATGTTCTCTTTTTACTAATATTTGGTATGCTTTAACAAATGCTTAATGCCCCCAAACTGGTGCTAAAGCTTCTAATTTATAAGTAGCAATATATTAGAAACTCCAGCTAATTTTCCCCAAACTTGGGACAGAAATAAGGAGATTTCTTTCTCACAAGGCTCCAGGTGATTCCCTTACACAGGGAGACCAAGAGGAGGTACCTACAGGTGGGGCCAGGGGGTATAGATAACATCCACAGGCACAAATCAAAAGGGACAGGTTTTTCCTGCACCAGGAGAGAGAAGATTGAGTTTACCATCAATGTCTGAACAACCACCCAGGGGTTGGCGAACTCCCTCAATCTGGTTTCTCCTTTGTCGCAGGGTAAAGAGTTTATTAGGGAAAAAAATTTCAATTTCAGACCTCAAAATTGTCTTGCTTGGCCTCAGGCCCCATCTGTACTAGGTCTTGAAATAGACTCCTTTGACTTGAAAACTGCTTTCCACCCTGTATTCCCCACCCCACCCCCCACCCCCTTACCCTTATGATTACCGCCAGCATCATTGGAACAGTGTTTCCCTATCTGGTTGTAAAGGGACTTGCTTTTCAAACAGTGCCGTTAATACATACCTTTGGCCTTTCATGAAGTGGCCCATGGTAGGAATTCGAAATGGAAGCACAATAGTTCATAATGGAATTGGTGTGAGTACAGAAACAGCTGAAGGAGGTGGTAGGTGGAGATAAGGATGATGTTAAGGTCTAAATGTTGAAAAACATTTAGTCAGTGATGCTAGAAGGACCAGGCTTCAGTAGATCCTTTATTGTGGTGCACCAGGATACGCCCTCTCATCTGTCTGAATCTTTGCATAGGCTGTCCTCACTACCTTCAGACCACACTCCCTCCTCCCTTCTGAATCTCAGAATTCCTAGTTGCCTTCAAGAAGGCTTAGTTTATTTTCACCTTCTTTATGGAGCCTCTTCTGATCACCCTCCCCCCCCCCACACACACACACCAGCTAGTTGTCTCCTTCCCTCAAAAATAAAAAATCACCTTGTATCAATTTTGCATATCCTATAAATGTACTTCACAATATCCCAGAATTTGAGATCTAGAAGGGACCTCAGTAACCCTCTAGTTTAGGGCTTCTTATTTATTTATTTGTTTGTTTGTTTGTTTGTTCGTTCGTTCATTCATTCATTCATTCATTCATTCATTCATTCATTTATTTATTTATCTATCATCTATCTATTTATTTATTTATTTATTTATTCATTCATTCATTTATTATTAGATCATGGATCTACTCCTTTAGAACTCTAATGAAGCCCCAGACTCCTCAGAATATTTTTAAAGCCATACATTTTTAAAAATATATTATTAAAAAAGAAACAAATTATTAAGAAATATGGTTATAAAATATTTCCAAAACAATTTCAAAGACCACGGGGTAGGAATCCCTGATGTAGTTCATTCCAGCAAAGGAAAGAAATCTCCCCCCACCCATAACATACTTCACAAAGTCTCTCAGCTTCTGATTGAAGAAGCCCTAGAAGACATGTGTCATCCCTTGAGGCAAACTATTCTCCCTCTGGACAGCTCAGGTCCTCAAGCTTGTATTTGGACATCAAGCCTAGAGTTGCATGAGCAGCTTCCACCCATTTCTACAGGTTCTGACCTTTGGGACCAAACCGAAGCCCTCCTCCAAAGGAGGATGCTACAGATGCTTGAGGACAAGTCTCATCTCCCTCCTGAGTCTTCTCTTCTCTAGGCTAGACAGCCTCGCTTCTCTCAAACACTAATATGACAGGGGCTTGAGGTCTTCCTCTAGAGACTTCCTAACTTAACAGAGTCCTTGAACCACAGATCCCAGAACTGGACCCAGTCCTCCAAAGGAGGATCCCTCTTTCTAGATGATACGTCCCCTTTAATGCAGCCTAAGGACTGAGCTGGATTTTATTCAATGAGTCAATCGTTAAACACTTATGTATAAAGTGCTTACTATGTGCAAGCCCTAGGGATTCAAAGACGGGCAACAAGTATGGTGTCTGTTCTCAAGAAGCTTACATTTTGTTGTTGTTGTTGTTTTTGCAGGGCAATTGGGGTTAAGTGACTTGCCCAGGGTGACACAGCTAGTAAGTGACAAGTGTCTGAGGCCGGATTTGAACTCAGGTCCTCCTGAATCCAGGGCCAGTGTTCTATCCACTGCGCCACTTAGCTGCCCCCAAGAAGCTTACATTTTAATGAAGGAGAGAACATGTAATTAACCAGTCATTGGGGCAGCTAGAGGGCACAGTGGATAGAGGATGGTCATGAAATCATGAGGATCTGAGTTCAAATCCAGCCTCAGACACTTACTAGCTGTGTTACCCTGGGCAAGTCACTGAACCCCAATTCCCCCCCCCTAAAAATATTAACTAATCACATAGAAAATACATACATAGTAGGTGGATGGGGGGTTGGGAAAAAGCCTTATGCAGAAGCTAAAACTTGAGCCATGGTCAGGCCTATGCTTGAGAAAAATCATTTTGGCAATGGAGTAGTGTATAGATTGAAGAAAGTTAGACCAATGAAAAGGCTATAGCACTACTACTATTAATAATAATAACAATAACAATAATTGTTAATGTTTATGAAGCACTTTATAAATATGACATCATTTGATCCTCACAATAACACTTTTGAGTTGGGTGCTATTATTATCCCATTTTACAGATGTGGGAGCTGAGGCATAGACAGATTGTTAAGAGACTTGCCCAGGGTCACACAGCTAACAAGTGTCTGAGGACAGTTTTGAACTCAGGTCTTCCTGACTCCAAGTCTAATACTCTATCCATCGTACCACCTAATTGCCTTCATATGGTGCTGGTGAGAGGTGATGGGGGTGGCTATGATAGAGAAGGGGACAAATATGAGAACTGCAAAGTAGGAATGACAAGATTTGGCCAAAGACTAGACATGTGAGGTGACTGAGAGTGATAAGTAAGGATGAGTGAAGTTGCAAGTCTGGGAAGCTGAAAGCGTGGCAGTGCCCTCAGCAGGGGTTGGGAAGATGAGAAGAAACTAGGGCTTGTCAGGAAAGATAATGGGCTCTCTTTTGGCCATGGTGGATTTGAGATGCCTATAGGGCATCATGTCTCAAAAGACTTTTAGTGACGTGGGATGATAGTGAGATAGTCTATGGGGAAAAGAGAAGACAGACCAGAACATACCTGGAGAAGGGGGAGGACCCATGCCAATAATGGGCATGAAAGTGACAAAAAATTAAGAAGGAACAATCATCAGGCAGAAGGAGAACTAGGAAGTGAGCTAGCTTAGGGGGTGCAGTGGATAGAACTCCACTGGAGTTACAAAAACCTGAGTTCAAAACTGGCCTCAGATACATACTAGTTGTGCAACCCTGGACAAATCACTTAATCTCTGCCTCAGTTTTCTCATCTGTGAAACAGGGATAATAATAGCACTTACCTCCAAAAGTTGTTTTGAGAATCAAATGAGATGATAATTGTAAGACACTTAACATGGTGCCTAAAACAAAAATAGAAATGTTTGTTATTATTGTTGCTATTACTCTTGTTAGAGAACAGTGTCATGAAAACCTAAAGGAAAAGGGGAAACAGGAGAGAATAATCAATGAGGCGAGTGGCTGTTGCATCCCACTCCCAACTCATACCATGCTAGCAATTTACTAAAATCCCCAGATCATTTTTGTCTGATTCTTTCCCAGTTTGTAATTATGAAATTGATTTTTTTTTTACCCAAGTAAAAGATTTGGCATTTACAAGAGTCTGCATGTTGTTTTCCCTGTTAGAGGTAAGTTCTTTGAGGACAAGGACAGTTTCACATTTGTCTTTGTGTCTCTGTTGCCCAGCACAGAACCTGACATACAGTAGCTATTTGATTAGAGTTCAATCATTGCTGGATTGATTGTTACCATGCCACTCAGTTATTAGATGCCAGAACCACTAATGAGGTGGCTCACCCTCTTGCCTTCGTCCAATCCATTGATTTCTCATTCATTACTCTTGAACTGATGTCAAGCAGTTCAACACCCCATAAGTACCTAACATTCATCACTACTCCCCCGTCTTCTATTTTTATTGTCATTTGACGATTATTCATTAAACTTTATAAATGTGATAGCATGCTTAGTGAAATGTAATGATTGCATTTGGGGCTCTGGGTCAAATGGGAAATTTTCAGAATTTAAGATTGGCAATTGTTCAGTGACTCCCTGACTGATTTTCATATTGATAGAATACAGCATATCTGGGAAGTGGCAACACAGGGTGATAGAATGCCAAACCCAGAGATAAGAAGACCTGGATTCAAATTAAGCCTCAGGCACTGAGTAGTTATGTGACTCTGGGCGAGTTATTTACCTCCTTGTGCCTCAGTTTCTTCATCGGTAAAAATGGGCATAGTGCTTCACAGACTCATTATGAGTCTCAACATTGATAATGTATGCATTAGCTGTCATTACTAATCATAGTAAAGTCCAGATCTGTGGAGACATGGTTTTATCATTCTAAGGAACTCCCCTAGATGGATGGAATTAGCATTTATTAAGCACTGACTGTGTGTCGGACACTATGCTAAGTTCTTTATAAACATTATTTCATTTGATCATCAAAACAAATTCTGGACAAGAGGAAACCCCTTCTGTTAATGCTTGTGGCGGTGAGGAGTTGAGAGATTTGCCCAGGTTCCCACAGCCAGGATATGTCAGAGGCCAGACATGACTCTAGAGAGGGTATTTCTGATTCTGAGGCTGGCCATACTGCTTCTCAGATATTGTATGGGATATTGCCATAGGATTAGATAATTAACACCCCATCTATGGGTCTGCTAGTTTCTGCCCTATGGAGCCATCACATGGCAAAAGAATTAAGGGTCTAAAAATAGCTGCCCAACAAGCTGTCTTTGTTTCACTTAAGGCTTGTGGAGAACCCGAAGTCTTTGGGTAACAAATTGGGAAGGCAGTAAGGCACACAGAGGTCCTGCCCTTTGGGAATTTTATGAAGGAAGAGTCAAAGGAAGGAGAGTAGACAGAAAATCACAATAGGCTACATACTTCCACAGCCAAGAATTGTCCAGTCTAGACCGATAGTCACAGTTGTAATGAGCGGCACCTCTATTCTCAGTATTTAAATTGCCCAAGTGGAAGAGCAGTACTTTTTGGAATACGGTCATGAAAATGATGAGAAAGGGTCAAAGAAACTATAAGAGGAACTATACACAGATTGGTAATTCCTCAAATTAGGGTGAGCGTGTAACTTTTTTTTTTTTTTAAGTGAAAAGAATAGGTCCTTTCCAAGCAATTCAAGTACATTCTAAAAAATGTGTTTGGTCCCATATTATTAACAAGGATCTTACATGTGCTCTCTCCTCTTCCTCCTCCTGTATGCTTGATTTTTTTTCTTGGGCCTCTCTGCTGGATTAACATCCATGTTGGGGTTAAACTCAACATCTTAATCCACTTTTTACAGTCTTCTAACTTTTGTTTAGCTTGGGTTTTGAAAAGTGAGAATATTCGATAATTTCAGAAAACCTCAAAGGTAAAGTAAATGAGAGCTCTTCAGGAATAAAAGGGAACACAGCATTGATGGGATAAGAAAGAAAAACCCTCTTATTGTGGGAGAAGCAACATTTTGGACCAATGAGGTGTTGGGTAAAATCAGAGGACCTGAGTCATTGACATCCTGTCTCTGGTATTTATTACCTTTGTGACTTGCAGCTAAATGGCACATTGGACAGATAGAAAGCTGGACCTGGAGTCAGGAAGACTCATCTTTGTGAGTTCAAATCAGGCCTCAGACTTTTATTAGATGTGTGACCCTGGGTAAATCACTTCACCCTGTTTGCCTCAGTTCCTCATCTGTAAAATGAGCTAGAGAAGGAAATGGCAAATCACTCCAGTATCTTTGCCAAGAAAACCCCCAAACGGGGTCACAGAGAATCAGAAATGACTGAACAACAACAAATTACTCTCTGTGACCTTCCCTTGAACAGAGGCAAGATGCACAACTGTGATTTAGAGATATCAGTTTGACAAAATATTTGTGTGTGTATTCAATAGATATAGCTTGAAACTTAAATGTGTGATACCAAAATGACTTCTTCACCTATATCGAGGAAAGAAAAGTATAAAGAAGCATTAACATGTTTAAGAAAACTTTTTAAATCAATGGGAGTAAGTCACCATTGATGAGTTATATTTCATTATCTAAGTTCAACATCATGGCAAAATCTCAGGCTTAATGTTCGCATTTCCTACAGAAATAATGGTAGGGGTTCAGGGGAGTGGGGTGGGGGCAACTAGATGGCACCAGCCCTGGATTCAGCACCAGCCCTGGATTCAGGAGGACCTGTGTTCAAATCCAGCCTCAGACACTTGACACTTACTAGCTGTGTGACCCTGGGCAAGTCACTTAACCCTCATAGCCCTGCAATAATAATAATAATAATAATAATAAAGATTGTAGAAATGAGGGGAGAAAATCACTTTCCACCTCTGAGCAGGAGCCGACTTGCCTTTTTTTATTTATATGCTCAGTGCTTGCTTTTACTAAGATTTCTGTCCATTCTCACCTTTTCCTCTCTAGGCATCAAAGTCACTAATTATCAGCATACATGTTGATTTGATTTAGAAGATTTTACCAAGTACTTCACAGAATTTCTCTACTATATCTTCCTCAGCAACCAAATTTGATAATAAGCTGCAGTTATTTCCATGCTGGGATTTTTGAAAGTACTCATCATTAGCACTGCAATAGATGATGAAACAATATTTCTTGTTGCTTCTAAGTGTCTGCTAAAACCAACTCCACAAGCACTTTTGTCTCCCCAAGGAAGACCCATGAGCCTTCATTCCATTTAGCTTCCACTTCTTTCTTCTGATTTCATTTATAGTAAGGATGTAAATATTGATATGAAATAGCTCCTCTTGCATTATGTCCTACTGTTAGTCATTGGACAAGAATCTCATATTTAAAGTAACAGCAAAATTAAAGTTTATAGATGATGTACAAACAGGAGGATTATTGACATCCCCTACCATTACTGCCATCGTGCTGCTGCCGAGTCAGAAAGCAGACACAAAAAACTGAGGGACAAGTATGAAAACAGACAAACAATATGCAAACATCTACTTGTCACCTGTGTGAGGATGGGCAATATTTCACTTTTCTAGGTCTCATTTTCCTCACTTGTAAAATTCGGAGGTTGGACTGGATGGAGTCTAAGGTCCATTCCAGCTGTAGATTTATGATTGTATTAGTCTCCTGGGGGAGGGGAATACTAACAATGAAAAGGCATCAGGAAAGGTCTCCAGAAACTAAAAATATATGCCTTACTTCATTTCTTCATCTTTTTTTTTTTTAAGTTTTGCTTTTTCCTTTCCCATCTTCCTAACAAATCTGCAGTTTATTCAATAGAGTAAGAGATCATCTGGCTGGATTTTAAAACAATCACCATCATTCCTACAAGGAATGAAAATGTTTAGTCTGAGAGTTTGCCACGATATGGAAGATGGATAATGAAATATAACTCATCAGTGGTGACCTGCTCCCATTGATTTAGAAAATGTTCTTAATGCTTCTTTATATTTTTCCTCCCTCAGTGTTAAGTAAAGAAATTATATTGGTATCGAGCATTTTCGTTTCAAGCTACATCTATTAAATGAATATATTTTGCCAAAATAATATCCTTAAAACACATAATCCTACCACTCCCAACTCCTAAATCCTCAGTGGCTCCCTATGACCCCAAGGGTAAAATGCAATATTGCAATATCCTCAGCCTAGTATTTGAAACCCTATGCTAAATAATTCAGCTCCACATACCTTTCCAGTATTATTTCATATTGCTCTCCTTTATGATGCCAATGCCTCTATTTCAGGCAATTTAGCTTGTTTTTTCTTTATAAAAATATTTTGTCTCCTGCCTCCATACCTTTGCATGGTCTTCCATGTTTGGAATGCAATCCTTTCTTATATCTGCTTCTGGGAGGGGCAGCTAGGTGGCACAGTGGATAGAGTGCTGGCCCTGGATTCAGGAGGACCTGAATTCAAATCCTACCTCAGACATTTGACACTTACTAGCTGTGTGACCCTGGGCAAGTCACTTAACCCTCATTGCCAGGCCCTACCCCAAAAAAAGAACATACATCTGCTTTTGGAACCCTCTTATTCCTCTGACACAGAGTTCAGGTGCCAACTCCTGGAAGCCTTTTCTTGAATGTTTCCCCTCAGGTATTAGTACTTTCTCCCTCTTGGAATTATTCTGTATTTACCCTGTGAACATAAGTATTTACTTACTTTTATGTGTTCTGTGCACTCTCAGTAAGATGTAAGCTACCTTAAGGCAGACATTGTTTCAGTTTTATTGAGGTATTTAATCAATGCTTGTTAGTTGAATTGACTCTAATTATTTGGTGATTAAATAATGCCCATTTTTTTTATACCTGAGCAACTCATGTTGTTAAAAATGGAATCTTAGCTTCTCAGTATCCCAGGTAAAGGATGCTTTTGACATTGACCCAGAGAAAGGAGATATGCTTGATTCGATTCATGGGAGTAACCATCTTACTTCTCCAAATTATCCTGACTATCTAAGGAAACTTCATTCTTGAGCTTGCCCGCAGGATTTATGTGAAGGGGCCTACAGTCTACACACATGAAGACTGTCCTGTAAATAGCAACATCTGGAGGCTGTTTCATACTGTACCTCCCCTAATAAACAGCAGGCCATTTACATGCCAATTAGGTAATGGAGAACTCAAGTCATAAATGAAACGAGATCTAGCCTGTTTAGTTTTCTAGGCAAACACCTTAAGAAATAAATACCAGTGAAATCTGGCTCAACTCCACAGGGCAGAAATGGATATTCCATTTATTCAATACATTGTTTCTAGGGCCAAGCATAATTCAGAATGAAAGCCTAGTCTCAACACACTTTGATGCTTCAGTAAATATGGAGTCTTGTCCATGTGGGCACTGTCTCCAAATAATAATAGCTAGCTAGATAGCATTTATATAGCATTTTAAAGTTTACCAGGAATTTTATACATTATCTCATTTGATCATTACAACAATCCTATAAGATGGGGGTTATTATTTTCTCTTTTTTGTAGAAAAAGAAATTGAACCTAGGAAAAGTTAAGTGACTTACCCAGGGCCGTAGAGTAAGTGTCCAAGGCAGAATTTGGACTCAGATCTTTCTGACACTATGTCCTTGGCTCCAATAACTTGGCTGCAAGTTGCAATCCATCCATGCCTATCCACACTGGGGAGCTCTTGTTCATGTCCAGTGTTTCTTCCACAGGGGGTTTTCATGAAGTTCTCTTGATTTTGCATGGTTACAAGCATGTAGGCTGTGCAGAGGCTATCCTTTATTGTTACCATATTGATGATGGCGTTTGGGTTTTTTTTTTTGTTTTTGTTTCTTTTGATGAGGCAATTGGGGCTAAGTGACTTGCCCAGGGTCACACAGCTAGTAAGTGTCAAGTGTCTGAGGCCAGATTTGAACTCAGGTCCTCCTGAATCCAGTGCCAGTGCTCTATCCACTATACCACCTAGCTGCCCCAATGATGTATTTTTGTTTGGGGCATACACTTCTCTCATGACATTCTTTCCACCATTTATCTTGAATAACTCTTGGCTGTTTATCGATACGTTACCCTTTTTAATGTCATATAGATAGAGGAAGCATGGAGAGTATAGCTGCATTCTGATGACATTAGTCAAGTCAGGGTTGAATACTCGCAAAGAAGGCACTACTAATATTGATGAAGACTTCTGCTCTAAGCCTAAGGTCTTCTTGTGTGATCATAAGTGTGGAAAACAATAGGAATAATCTACTTTAGTAGCTGAAAAAGTTAGAAAGGACAACCTGTGGGTGTGGAAAAAAAGGAAATAGAGAAGAAACTAGAAAAATATCTGAACCAGGAAGCTCAAGAAATCCTCACTTTGGACAAGTTTTAAAAGAAATGTAAAACAAGACGACTTCAAAAAGGCATGGAGGGGGCAGCTAGGTGGAGCAGTGGATAAAGCACTGGCCCTGGATTCAGGAGGACCTGGGTTCAAATCCAGTCTTAGACACTTGACACTCATTTAGCTGTGTGACCCTGGGCAAGTCACTTAACCCCCATTCCCCCACCAAAAAAAAGTGTGAGAAAGATACATATGAAATGATGCATAGTGAAGTGAGCAGAACCAAGAGAACATTGCGCACAGAGACAGTAATATTGTTTGATGAAGAACTGTGAATGACTTGACTTTTCTCAACAATACAATGATCCAAGATAATCTCAAAGAACTATTGATGAAACATACTATCCACCTCCAAAGAAAGAACTGATATTGATGAAACATTCTGAAACATGCTATTTTTCACTTTCTTTCATTTTTTTCTCTTAATCAAGTTTTCTTGTAAAAAATGACAAATATGGTAATATTTTTATAATCATTCATGTATAATACATATCTGATTGCTTGCCGTCTCAGAGAAGGGGAGGGGAGGAAGGAGGGATAAAAATGGGAACTCAAAACTATAAATAAAAATGTTTATTACATTAAAAAAGGAATGGATAAACTCGATGCTCATTCTAAGCAAAAGACATAAGCTTTGTCTTCAGGGATATGGCAT
The DNA here is from genome assembly GCF_019393635.1 of Dromiciops gliroides. NCBI lineage: Eukaryota > Metazoa > Chordata > Mammalia > Microbiotheria > Microbiotheriidae > Dromiciops > Dromiciops gliroides. The sequence continues at coordinate 45,566,552 of NC_057864.1, read as the reverse complement.
TGCGTTGTCTTTCTCTCTCCAGATCAGAGAAGCTTCCAAAAGCTCTTACAATCTGGGAAGACACCTTATGATGCTGCTCCTACCTCTAGTCTCTCCAGAATTTTTTCCAATATGTTTGGCATATACACCTTCCCATCAAACATTCCTAATGCACAAGCTATGACCATGTCACTTCCTCATTCAAGAATTTCCAATCATTTCTTTTTCTTCCTAAAACAGAGGTTTTTAACCTAGGGTTCATGAATTTTTTTTAATATTTTGATAAATGTATTTCAATTTAATTGGTTTTCTTTGTTATTCCTACATACTTTATTTAATGAATTCAAAAAATATATTTTGAGAAGGGCTTCAGAGGTTCCACCAGACTACCAAAGGGCAACAAACAAAACAAAACAAAATAAAAATTAAGAACTCTCACTGTAAAATAAAAATAAATTCCTCTGTTTATTATCTGACATCCTCTAAAATTATCTATCATCTTTTTTTTTTAGACTCGTCGCACGTCGTGCATTCTACTTGCAGTGGGACTGGCTTCCTTGCTATCCTTCATCACAGCATTTCCACTTTCAAGTAAATTATATACCCCCAAGCCTGGAAAATGTCCCTTCCTCCTCTCTGCCTCTTAGAATCCCTACATCTCCATAAGATCAGCTTAAGAACCATCTCCTTCCTGATGCCCCTTCTAATCTCCCCAGTGGCTACATCTCCCCAAATTACTTTGTGTATACCCGGATGACTGTGGGTTCTTTTCCCACAGATGGGATGTCACCTCCTTGGTGGCAGATTATTGCCTTTTAGCCTTTGTGTCTCTAATGCTTAACAGTCCCTGGCATATAACTGATGCTTAATAAATGCACACCAAGTAAATGAACGAATCAATAGAACATAACTTTGATGAGGGCAAGGATTATTGTGTTTTCATCTTTCTAATAAATGCTTATTGAGTGATTAGTAGTAATAGGTGATCCATTTCCCAAGGCAGTGACAGTTTTGAAAAAGGAGATTGGTAAGGATTATGGAAAATACTAAACTACCAAGTTTAGTATTACCAAAATGCTAAAATACCAATTTGTAAAAATATGCTCCTTCAGTCCAATTAGGAGCTAGCTTAGAGATTTGCCTCCAAGTTAAATGCTAAAATAAACTTTTTTTTTCTTATGGTCTGCCATAAGAGTTAGAAAAATCTATCTTATGGAAATGTTGAAGAATCCCTGAACAAACACTGATCTTCCCAAATCTTAGCACGCCTAAATCCCAACTCTCCCCGAAGGACAGGAACGAGTCATTAAAAGAGCTATCCATATGTTCAGTCCAATGCATGCAACTTGAAAGCCATCACAGGAATTAGGAGGGCAGAGCCCTCTCAAAAAGACCCATGTGAAGATCCTTGGAACATCGGAAATAACAAAGTTGTCGGCTTCTTCCCACCAGAGCCCTTTGGTGGCTATTTCTGCACCTTGTGGTTTCTGCAGGTGGTAGGTTAACATACTATGTACTGAGTGAGCAAAGCCCCTGAACACAACCCAGCCACAGAAGGGAAAGGCTGCATAAAAAGAGCAGCATGCTGTATAATCTGTCCTTTTACAACGTCTCCTATCAGAGAGCTTTAGGGTTTAAGGGGATTAGATACCATAACCCATCTGTCAGGTCATTATGGAAGAAAACTGTCCTGCTGTTTCCCAGAGATGATGCCCTACTGTATAGTATTATCATTAAGCATGTCTAGAGTCCTTTAGATTTTTCAGGGTGCTTTATAATCAATTTTAATTGTGTTTCAACATACATCCTTGTTATCCACATCAAGATTATCTATTCATAAAGATCCCAAAATAGAGGAAAATTACGTGGCTTAGTCAGTCCCCCAGGGAGTTCTGATGTGAACCCAGAGCCTTCAGAAATAATCCTTTTCCCACCCTTAACACACACAGCTATTCATCTTTGCTACCATGCAAACATACATACAGAATTTTCTAGTTAAAAGGGACCTTATTTGGCAAGTAGTCCAACCCATGTCAGAAAAAGAATCGTCTTCGACAGACCCAATAAGTAGTCAGTCCATCAACATCTTCCTCAAGTAGGGAGGATCCCTAGGCTTATCATTCAACTTAAAGATAACACTGATTATTGGGCAATTTTCCTTGTCATCAAGTCCACATCTGCCTTTCTGTAATGTCCACCCATCATACTTGGTTCCACTCTCTGGAGTCAAACAGATACTTGGTTGTTTTCTACTCAAAACTAGAGTAGAATTTTCTTATGGGTGTTCCCTTAATACCCATAGCAATTACTTAGAGCAATGGAAAGAATGTGGGATTTGGAGATGCAAGTTCAAATCCTGGTTTGTGCTATTTGCTTCTAGTCACATGGACTTTTAACTTGGGGTCTATAGACTTGCATATATATATATATATATATATATATATATATATATATATATATATATATATATATATATATATATATATATATATATATATATATATATATATATATATGTATATATATGTATATATATGTATATACATATGTATATATATGTGTATATATATGTATATATATGTGTATATATATGTATATATATGTGTATATATATGTATATATATGTATATATATGTATATATACACACACATATATATTAATAACCACTCTTCAGCACGATTGCTTTCCCTTGTAATGCTATATATTTTATTTTGTGCATTTAAAAACATCATTCTGAGAAGTCCATGGGGTTCACAAGATTGTCAGGACTCAAGACACAAAAATAATTAAGAAGAACAGTTGTGGTGTGACTCTGGGAAAATCACCTTCGCTCACTGAGCTTCAATTTCCTCATCCATAAAGGAAGAAGATTTAACTGACCAACCTCTAAGATCTCTCTCAGCTCTATAAAGCTATAAACTTTTTACTATAAGTGGTTTGAGGTTAGGGTTTCAAAGAGCCATTGAAAGGCACATCCAACTCAACAAGATCATAGATTCTTTCACAAATCTAAGTATTTTTCCACAGCCCTGGCAACAGACTGAGAGCTTGGGACCTAACAACCATCACTCCTCATGTCTAATCCAGTTTGCATCTGACACTGCTCTGAGAGGATATTCATACCCCAACACTGCTGGAATGGGCCACCATGACCATAATCTACAAAACTGGTGATTACCCTCCAACAACATAGGGCTCAGTGGAAACATCCTGTGTTCCTACGCATTCAATTTCCATCATATACTTCCATCATTTCGCATTCCTGTAAATCCTAACAAAGTGCTCAGCATACAGCAAGAGATATGGGCTGGAAGATGAGTAACTACCTACTAACTTTCTACTGGAAATGAGTTTTGTTTCTGATTGCCTGATATTGGGATCTGTCAGACAAGATGAAAGCTTTCTTTTCAAAGATTCTCATCTTCTACTTGAAATAGAGCTGCTTTGGCTGTTTAGATGGATGGTCATTATAAAGGACAGGAAGACCCGAGTTCAAATGCGACCTCATACACTTAGTAGCTGTGTGACCCTGGACAAGTCACTTAATCCTGTTTGTCTCAGTTTCCTTCTCTGTAAAATGATCTGGAGAAAGAAATGGCAAACCACTCCAGGATCTTTGCCAAGAAAATCCCAAATGGGGTCAGGGAGAGTTGGACATGACTGAAATAATGACATGATGGAACAACAATACTCATAAAGGGATGATGGTCTTTTCTTTGAAGAAAAGGATTTGTGTCAAACTATGCAAGTGAACGAAGGTTTAGATTCCTAACATCTGAGAAGGCCTCAACTACTCTAAAAATGGGTTTGACACCAAGGTAGGAGTTAAAAGGTAAAATTCTCCGCCATCTCTGAAGATGACCAAGGAGGAGCTTCCCTACTTTGGCTCTGGCTTCAGTACTTAAAAAAACAAACAAACAAACAAAAAACAACAACTAGGGAGCAGCTAGGTGGCGCAGTGGATAGAGCACCGGTTCTGGATTCAGGAGGACCTGAGTTCAAATCCGGCCTCAGACACTTGACACTTACTAGCTGTGTGACCCTGGGCAAGTCACTTAACCTCCATTGCCCACCAAAAAAAAAAACCAAAACCAACTGAGATTTCATAGGGCAGCCATGTCAGCAAGGCGAATCATAACTCCTCCTGGCCTGAGGAGACAGTTTTTCTTAGTCACCAAGGTAGTGGTCAGCCTGCCAGTACAGAGTCCCTCTGAGCTTAGCTGGGCTGGCTTCACTGGACATCTTGGGAAGCCTCAATGTAAGGCAGTCATTCAGTGTTGGCAGGCTTTGCAATAGTGAACTTTCTGTTCTATCTAAAACTTAGCTCAAGGACCACCTTCTGCATGAAGACTTTGCCATTCATCCCCAGCTGCTGATGCCCTTCCCCTTTATCCCTTCCATTATTTTAGTTTATATCATTTATATATATGTAATGTATACATGCATGTGTGTATATGTGTGTGTGTGTACTTGTTTATGAATATGATGTCTCCCCACAACAGAACGTAAGCTCTTGAAGACAAGGACTGTCGTATTTTTGTCTTTGAATCTCCAATGTCTAATATTCTTTCTGGCCTTTAATAGGCAGTTGATAAATGTTTATTCATTTATTAATATGTATCACTCAATTGTCAGGCATCTATTAAGCATTTATCATGTGCCAGTCACTAGGCTATGTACATAGAGGACATATATCATATAGTGTGTGTGTGTGTGTGTGTGTGTGTGTGTGTGGACTTTTAGTGGAAAATAATCTCCAAGGGAAGCCACTAGAAATGGAGGAAGGGGATAGAGGAAGCAGGGTCATTTGTCCCAATCAAAAGTATTTGCTAGGGGCAGCTAGGTGGCGCAGCAGATAGAGCACCAGCCCTGGAGTCAGGAGTACCTGAGTTCAAATCTGGCCTCAGACACTTAACACTTATTAGCTGTGTGACCCTGGGCAAGTCACTTAACCCCAATTGCCTCACTAAAAAAATAAAAAATAAAAAATAAAGTCTTTGCTGTCTAGATATAAGAGTAGATTTAGATCCCTTCCATCTCCAAAGATACAGTTTGGTAGAGTAGACAGTGAACCAGTTTCCAAGCCAGGAAGACCAAGACCCAAGTGCTTCCCCTCCAGTACATACTGGAAGTGTGACCCTGGACAGGTTACTTAACCTCTCAGTGGTCTAAGTATGTCTCTAAGATTCTAAGTGTCAGAGAAGGTGCCTAGCTGTACTGGTAGAGGGAGTTTCTTCACCTGGGATCTCTCTAAATCAAGGAAACCATAGGTACAGTCTCAGTTCCATTTCAAAAGCTAATATAGATACATGTGCATATAAACATACATTTAGTTTTCATGTGCATAAATATATGCATGTATATATAAATGTATATTCTGTGTTGCATGTGCATATGTCTATATATATATACACATTTGTGTCCATATATACCTATATATAGGCATTGTAATGTATGTCTATATAATACATTGAAAGGTTTAATTGATGGTTAATTGCTTTAAATGTAGTAAATATTTCATAGTTATGAAAATGACTAGGAAAACGGTCAACCCACCTTAAATCTGTTGTGATTCTATATAAATTTATGTTCTTTTGCATAGTTTAAATAGATCTTTGATGGAAATATCAGACAAGCCCAAACATTTTACACAAGCCTGTCAAATAGCTCAAATGTGGTTGTCTGGTTTGTACACTTTTCAAAATACTGCAAATTGTGAATAATACATGTGAGCTTATGCAAAAAAATACATCCTGCATAAAATACCATTTTTGTGCTTATAAGACACTACTAAAAGTCCATTAAGTTTAAACCCTATTTCCTAGATCAAGTATCTTGCCCTGACCAGTCTAATGAAATGATCAACTGGGCCTTTATAACCTTCTCCTACATATAAAACTAAGCAAATTTAAATTAAATAAGAATTGTATTTGGGTTTGTTGTGGTTGTTTAAAGATAGATGCACAGTCCACTGAAGGACATACATCAAAGCTCTCCAGTGTAGTCAGTCCTGCCTTAGCCTATGGGCACCAGGCACCAAGGTCATCTTCATTCAACCATTAAACACTAGGAGAGGGCTCACAAGCAGTTTAGTCATGGATGTGTTTTCACTGTTACCATTTTACTTTCTTTTTTTTTTTTTTTTTTGCAGGGCAATGGGGGTTAAGTGACTTGCCCAGGGTCACACAGCCTGTTTAGTGTCTGAGGCCGGATTTGAACTCAGGTACTCCTGAATCCAGGGCCGGTGCTTTATCCACTGTGCCACCTAGCCGCCCCCGCCATTTTACTTTCAAGACTGATTATCAATCTGGAACAAGTCCTCAGACTTATAGAGCCAAAGGCAGGACTTTGGAGTCCAAGAACCTGGAATTAAATCTTGAATCTCTGTGGTTTCCACCTACCTCCCAAGGTGGTCTATTGGTAGATTTTAAGAGGTCCTTGAATTTGAATTGGGGATTTATTTTCAGTAATCTGTGTCCTTCAGTTATTAAAAAACATTATTCTGAGAAGAGGCACATAGGTTTGAGCATATTGCCCAAGGGGGTTCACACACACACACACACACACAGACACACACAAGTGAAGAATCTCTGTCCTAAAGCTTACTACCTATTTGACTTTGGGCAAATAATCTAATATCTCCGGGGATCAATTTCCTCATCTGAAAAGTGGGGATAATAATAATAGCACCTACCTCAAATAGTTGTTGTGAGGATCAAATGAAATTAAAGATATAATCCCATGCCCCAGTTTTCCACCCAACCCTATAAGCTCAGACTAAGTTTATTCTCTTCGGAAGCCTTAAATGATGAATGACTTGTTTGGCTTGCTGCCCCCATCCATAGTTTACTCTTGGAAATGTCTGAAAGTAGCTCCAGCTATAGCTTATGCTGGGGTTTCCACAAATGTGGATAACAAGGTAACCAACTCCCACATACTCCCATATATGTTCTCAAGTATTCAAGGTAACAAATGTATATGACATAGAGGACAGCCTTCATGTTACCTAATAGAAAGCAGAAAAGATAAAGGATTCACAGGTCCTCATAATCAAAGAAATCACATCAAGTACTCACAGTTGCCTATCAGTTTGGATCAGAAGGGAACTGAATTTAGAGCTTCCTGTAGGGCAGCCTGCTGTCCTTTTTTTGGTAAAATACCTTACACCCATGGGATCTTATGTCACTGAGATTTGCAATGCTACCTTGTGTTTCTAATTGCTACACTTTGCCAGGAAAACACTTCCCGCTGGACCTGCACTGTTCAGCAAGACAGTGCTATTAATGATTCATAGCAACAGAAGGGAACAAAGTGAAAGTCATCTTCTCCCCTCTGTTATCTTCTCCCTCACTGATACTCCAGTTTCAGGTAACCACATAGGCAATCTTATTGTTTTTTGGATTGCATGCTCCTCAAAGGAACTTCCTTTTTTTTAGAAGGTCATATCTCTAAACACTAAAACACAGGGTTATCCATGAGTTGGGTTATCTTTGTCAAAGAAATCCCCTTCCTTTGGCTAGAACGATAGATTGGGGCATCACACTGTTTTAGGAAATCTGCATCCTCCCATCCCTCTTCTAGACAAGAGATTGGTGTCTCAAACATTTGCCATGAAAGGAAGTTCCCTAAGGCTACGTGGGCAAGCACCCAGATGCCTTTGCTATGTGCTTCTATAGGAATTATTTTGAAAATTAGGCACCATCCTAGCCACAGCCTTCTCTTACACTGGAAAAATCCATTCTCGTGTCTCTAGTCCCCGGTGTGTGCGCTGGAAGCTATGGGCACGGAAAGGGACCTTCCACTTACTTTTGCCTCTGATAAAAGGCAACCACTAGTGTTTCCTGAGGACTGGAGGGAGAAAGGTACAAAGAGGCAAGGGAAAGGGCTCTTTAGAATGGGCTGTTGGCCCTCTGTTAGAAGGCAGCACAAGAGTCTATCCACTTGAATTCCAGCTAACAAGCTTGTCTAGGGGTTAATCCTAGTAAGTGAAAAATGCGTGATTTTCTTTTATCCTCTTGACTGACTATGAATACATCTGTGCATACACTATCAGAAAAGAGACAAGAATCAAAATGCTCAACATGTCCTCCAAAGTATATCACATTTATCAGGGAATAGCCTTGAACAAACAAACCCCTTTATATCATAAATGTAAACTTGTCTGCAAACCTTAAAATCTTTTATTACCATCATCTTAGTCAAACCTCCTGATTTTACATATGAGGAAGATGAAGTCTATAGGGCTGAAGTGACTTACCTAAGGTAACATAGATTGGCAAATAGCAACATATATCAATAACCAAGCTGTCATAGTAGCTTTTCAAGGGAACTGGGATCAGTCTGTCAGTCAGTGAATGAGAATCTATTAAGCAAACACTATATTCGAGGCAGTGTGCTAAATGTTGTGGATGCAAAGAAAGGCAAAAACATGATCTATACCTTTGAGGAATTCACATTCCTTTTTTTTTTTTTTTTTTTGGTGAGACTACTGGAGACTTTCCTGAACCTTTATTATCTTACCTTATATAGAATGTGTTTTTATACATTTGTTTGCATGTTGTCTATCCCATTAACTCCTTGAGGGCAGAGACTGTATTTTGTCTCTTTTTGAATCCTCATAATTTAGCACAGTGTCTGGCACATGGTAGGAACCTAATGAATGTTTATTGATTGATTAAATAGGGAAAAGGAGACTGAATATAAATGTGACCAAGGTGGAAACAACATGGCTTGACAACATATTAGATGTGAGAAAGGAGTTGAGGATGATGTCAATGTTGTAAGCCTGAAAGACTGGGAGGATGGTGGCACCATTGAAAGTAAAAGAGAAGAGGCAACTAGGTGGCAAAGTGGGTAGAGCACTAGCCCTGGATTCAGGAGGACCTGAGTTCAAATCCGGCCTCAGACACTTAACACTTACTAGCTGTGTGACCTTGGGCAAGTCACTTAACCCCAACTGCCTCACCAAAGAAAGAAAGAAACAAAGAAACAAAGAAAGGAAGGAAGGAAGGAAGGAAGAGAGAAATTGAGAAGGGAGGGAAGTTTAAGGGAGAGATAATGATTCTATTTTAAACATGTTAAGTTTGAGATATCTATGGGACATCCAATTTGAGATGTCCAAAATGCAAGTGGTGATACAAGCTTGTAACTGAGGAGAAAAGTTAGGGTTGGATGTACAACAATAGGAATCATCTGCATAGAGATGCCAATCTTACCTGTGGAGGCTAATGAGATTACCAAAAGAATTAGTTACAAAGGGAAAAGAGAAGATCAAGGAAGGAGATCCTTGGACAACAGCCATGATTCATTAGTGGGTATGACCTGGAAGAGGATGCAGCCAAGAAGACTGACAGGTAGAACCAGAACCAAGAGAAAGCAATGTCACAGAAACCTATAGGGGAGAAAGTATCCAGGATAAGAGAGTGATAAATATTGTCAAAGGCTGAAGAAAGATCAAGAGAAACAAGGACAGAGAAAAAAGCATGAGATTTGGTGATTCCTGGTAGCTTGGTGGAGAGCAGCTTCAGGGGAATCATAAGGTCAGAAGCAAGATGGTAAAGGATTTAGAAGTCAGTGAGAAGAGAGAAGTGGGGGCCCCTGGTGTAGACACTGCATCAAGGAGTTTAGACAGAAAAGGAAGAAAGATAGAGTAATAGCTAGTGGGAATGTATTTGAGTGAACGACTTTTTGTTGCTGTTTGATGTTGAGGAAGCTTTGGGGGGTGTTTATTGGCAACAGCAAATCTAGGTTCTGTTGTATTTTTATTTATTTTGTTAAGAAAGCTTTCAATTATATTTTAATCTGGCCAAGAGTGGGCTTGTTGACCTTCAGGCTATGTGATTGACACCTATGCTGTAGAAAATTGCTCTCCATTTGTCAGCCTACAACATTTCACCTGAATTCCTGAACTCTTGGTTCCCATAGTTCATGCACCCAGCCTTTGAAACTTGGAGTTTGGACACTCTATTACCTGCTCCTAGAATAGAAAATATCAAAAGAGACCAAGGACCAAGGCCCATTTCTCAGGGACCACATAGCTTTGGGTGGGGACTGGGAGAAGGAGGGAATGCCCCTTCCTCTTATGGTGTGGTTCTCTCATTAGAGGCCATTAGTGAAGGAGTCACCACACTCTTCCAGACATAAATGAAGCTAAGAGATGGCCTGAGTTGACTCTAGCTTTTTAAAGACTGACAGGTCTGATCATGCAGCCAACCACATGGCAGTTATAGACATGTCCACACACTCCAGGAAGGAGCTCCATAGCCCCCTTGATGTGTCAATGCCATCCTGGCAAGCTGAATTACAAAGGAATTTCAGAGGATGGTGGAATCATTCAATTTTAAAGCAAAAACAGACCTTCAAAATCCCAACTAATCATAAAGATCCAAATCAGAATAGTTTGCTTCAGGGAAATACAACTTCAAAGTCGCAAGGATCAGAAATACACTCTTCTTACTGGTACTCAACTCTCTCCTCCTAGACTCTTTAATAAAACACTTCCACATATGTGTGATATCATCTATTTGCCTCTTTCCTTTAATGACACAGATGGCCATCCATCCATGCTTCCTCATAAGGGGTGGGGGAGGCATCAATCAATCTCCTGTGATTTCCCTTTCTTTTTGTTGGTATCTTGGGGGTACCAATGGAGGACACGGGTCTTCAGTTATTCCTTGCTCTCACTACAGTCAGTCCCTTTTTGCATTCACTCTTTCATTCTTCTGATGACATCCCTCACACTACATTTCCTTTCTAATTCCTTGTTTATAATGTGGTGAGACTCTCCATTGCCCTCTGGGTAATACTAATTTTCAATTCCTTCTAAATTGTCACTCATATACCCCTAGAAAAATGACTTTTCATCCAGAGACCAGCTCCCTAGAGCTTTAAGGGAACTCAGTAAAATGCATGCACAGTATATAGACATGTTTTTTAAAGTCATCCTACTGGTCCCTGGGGTTACACCTTAACTCACATCAGGTTATCTTCTTTGAGTTCTCATTTCCACTGTCAATCATTTACATTAGCAATGTAATAAAAAGAAAGGGATTATAGCAAGATTTTCCTATGTTTAAAAAAGGCTCTCAGACCTCAGGGATTTGCTTTGATATTTCACCTCCATTTGCTTTGAAGACTGGAAGAGTTTTGCAAACTCCAACTTTTATCCTCAATAAGATGAAATCAATAAACATGCCATGGTTCCTGTCCCTCTCATGTCTAGTTTTTACTGTTTCCTATCAAAGTCCCTACTCAACTTCAATAGGAAGCAGATCCTCATTAGAAATGTGGAGTCAGGGGGGCAGCTAGGTGGCACAGTGGATAGAGCACTAGCCCTGGAGTCAGGAGGACCTGAGTTCAAATCTGGCCTCAGACACTTAACACTTACAGACATGTGACCCTGGGCAAGTCACTTAACCCCAATTGCCTCACCAAAAAAAAAAAAAAAAAGAAAGAAATGTGGAGTCAGGAAAATGTATCATGAGACCAAAGCTGGAAAGGGAAGTAAATAGCTTATATTCATAGTTCTTATCTCCAAACCCCACCCCCCACCCCAATTAACAAGGATGAGGGAAGGGGAGAAATCCTAGTAACAAATATGTGAAAGTAAGCAAAATTAATTCCCATATCAGTCTTGCCACAAAATGTGTATATCATTCAAAATGTTTAGTTTACTGCCCCTATGTCAAGAGACAAATTCTTCATAATCCGTCCTATGGAATAATGATCAATTATTAAGTTGATCAAAGTCATTAAGTCTTTCAAAATTGTTTGATTTTGCAATGTCATTACTATAATATAAATTGTTCTCTTAGTTCTACTCATTTTACTTTGCATAGGTTCATATAAGACTTCTCAGGTTTCTCTGAAATCATCCCCTTAATTGTCTTTTATGGAATAGTGGTATTCCATTATATTCGTGTAGTATAATTTGCTCAACCATTTCCCAAGTGATGGGTGCTCTCTTATTCTCTGGCTCTTAGCCACCAAAGAAAGAACTACTATAAATATTTTTGTATGTATTTGACCCTTCCCTCTTTCTTTGATTTCTTTGTGGTATAAGGTTAATAGGATAACACTGGATCAGAGTTTATAGAGCTTAGTAATTTTTTTGCACATACTTCCAACTTGCTTTTCTGAATCATTGGACCAATTCATTGCTCCACCAACAATGCATTAATACATCTGTTTTTCTCAAATCCCTCCAATATTTGTTGTTTCCCTTTTTTAATACACATTGCCAATGTAGTGGGTATGAGGTGGAATCTCAGAGTTTCCTTAATATACATTTCTTTAATTACAAATTGTTTGGAGAAGGTTTTTAAAAAATATATATGGCTATAGATTGTATTTGTCTTGCTTGAAAATTGCCTGTTCTAAATAGAAATTGAAAGAATTCACTGATCAGCTCCTAAAAGAGATCCCAAAATGAAAACTCCCAGGAGTATCAAAGCAAAATTCCAGAGCTCCCATGTCAAGGCTGCTTTCAAGCAGCCAGAAAGAAACAATTCAAGTACTGTGGAGCCGCAGTCAGGATGGCATAATATCTAGCAGCTTCTACATTAAAGGATCAGACGGCATGGAATATGATATTCCAGAGGGCAAAGGAATTGGGATTACAACCAAAAATCACCTACCCAGCAAAACTTAATATAATCTTTCAGGGGGAAAATGGGACTTCAATGAAAAAGAGGATTTTCAGGTATTTGTGATGAAAAGACCTGAACTGAATAGAAAATTTGACTTTCAAATACAAGACCCTAGAGAAGCATAAAAAGGTAAACAGGAAAAAGAAATTAAGAGGGATGTTAAAAGGTTAAACTGCTTACAGTTCTATATGGGAAGATGCATTTAACTCTTAAGAAATTTTTCAGTATTAGGGCAGATGATAGAAATAAATTTAGATAGAGAACACAGGTGAGAATTGATTATGAAGGGATGATATCTGTAAAGCACTTATTTTTTGTTTATCTTTGTGTGTGTGTGTGTGTGTGTGTGTGTGTGTGTGTGTGTGTGTGTGTAGTGGTTGGAGTTGGGTGACATGCCTGGGGATGAGCAGTGGGTGAGTGTCTTGTGACTGGGGCCAGATTTAGACTCAAGTCTTCCTGGGTCTAGGCTGGGTACTTTGTCCACTGTGTCACCAGCTGCCCCATGATGACATCTTTAGGGTAAAATTGAGGGGTGAAAGGACTACACTGGGGGAGGAGGAAGGGGAGAGATAGAATGGGGTGAAATCCCACATGAAAGAAACAGGAAAGGGCTTATGGAGTTGAGGGAAGAGATGGGGAAGGAGTGACCATGAATAAACATCACACTCATCAGAACTGGTTCAAAGACCTTAATCTCATCAGAATTAGCTCAAGGAGAGATTAACATATACACTCAATTGGGTGGAGTATTCTATCTAACCCTGAAGGAAAGCAGGAGGGGAAGGGCATGGGGGGTGGGGTGAAAGAAGGGAGGGCAGAGTGGGGGAGGAGGCAGTCAGAAGCAAATCCCTTTTGAGGAGGGATAGGGTGAAAGAAGATAGATAATAGAATAAATATCATGGAGAAGGAAATAGTTAAATTAGTTAAATAGTTCATGGAGGGGAACAGTTAAAAATAGTAACTTTAAAAAAGAGAAAAGGAAAAAAAATTATACAAAATATATTTATGGCAACTCCTTCTGGTGGCTAAGAATTGGAGATTGAGGGAATACCCATCAGTTGGGGAATGACTGAAAAAGATGTGGTGTGTGATTGAGGTAGAATATTATTGTGCTGTGGGAAATGATGAGCAGGATGATTTCGGGAAAAACCTGGAAAGACTTATAAGAACTGAAGTGAGCAGAGCCAGGAGAACATTGTGCATAGTGACAGCATTAGTGTTCTGTGAGAATTGTGAATGACTTAACTACTCTTAGTAATACAGTGATCCAAGACAATCAAAAAGGACTAATGACAAAACATACTCTCCACCTCCACAGAAAGAACTGTTATTGAATGAACACAGACTGAAGCATGCTAAAAAAGAAAAGAAAAAGAAAGAAAGAAAATTTTCTGTTCATATTCTTGGACCATTTATCAACTGGAGGAAAGCTCTTATTCTCATAAATATTAATCAATTCCTTATAGATCTTGGAAATCAGACTTTTTTCAGAGAAAACATCTGTGAAAACTTTTTTCTCCCTTTTAACTATTTTCCTTGTAATCTTAGCTGCACTATATTTGGACATGCAAAAAGTTTTTAATGTTATGTATTCAATTTTCATAATTCTTCATAGGTCTAATAAAAAAAAACTAACCCAACAATTTGGGTACTAATGGAAAAAGGGAAAGTGAGTTTTCTTCCTTATTGAATAATGGTCACATCTCTGACCTTGTTTCTTACCTCCAACATGAAATCATTTGCCAAATCTTGACAATTCAGCCTCTACAACATCTCTCACATAAATCCCATTGTATCCAATTATAGGACCTCCACCCTAGTTCTGCCTCTTAACACCTCTCACCTGAACAATTATAATAGCCTCCTAATTAATTGGTCTACTTGCCTCCAGTCTCTCTCATTTCTAATCCATATTTCTCTCAGATGCTAAATTAATAATTCTAAAACAAAGATCTGAATATCACCTCCTTATTCAAGAGGTGGCATTGTCTTCCTATTCCTCGAGGATAAAATACAGACTCACTGTTTGTCCTGTAAAATCCTTAAAAATCTAGATCTGATCCCTTTTTTCAGACTAATTTCCAACACATTCTCTGTTCTAGCCAATTTGGCTCTTCTGCTATATAACATAGTTCCATGCTTAGAAAGTACTTCCTCCTTAACGCCATCCCTTAGCATTTTGAGCTTCCTTCAAGGGTCCTTTTATATAAGTTGTACCCAGATTTTGAAATGCATGGAACCTGTCCTCCCTGAAATCACATAGTTTGCATTTTCTTGTGAATAGATTGATTCCTGGCAGTGGATTTTAAGTGTCTTTAGGGCAGAGATTGTTTCATTTTTTTCTCGACAGCTTCAGGAACTAAGTGCCTGGTACATAGGAGGTACCTAATAAAATACTTGCTGAATGGACAACACTTGTTCTCTTCCATCATTAAGCTTCTTCCCCAGGGGAAGAGACTGCATTGGGTATTGCCCTTGTGGCCAAATGTTCTTTCATTGAGTAGCAACCCCAAAGAATACAGGGAGGAGGCGGAAGAGGTCTATGCAACATGGAAGAAGAAAAACCGCATAACAATAGCATCAAAAGGAATGGGGTGTTTGGGTCATTAAAATTAGTTTTAACCACCTGTGCAAATTAGTATAAAAATGCATCCTATCACAAAAAATGGGGTTTCTATTTCCCCACAGAGAAAGAGAGAGAAGTGAAAAAAAAGAAGCAAGAGGTAACAAAAACAAAGCATAAAACCAAACAAAAACACTGGAATTAGAGATAGAAGTGGAATCAAGTCCACACTTTACCCACTGCTAGTTTCACCAATAGAATGAGGAATTTTGTAGTGATTTACTCATCATATGACCTGGGGTAAGTCAGTTGATATCTCTGAGTTTCAGTTTGCTCATCCATCAAATGGAGAAAATACATCAAGGGCAACTAGGTGACCCAATGGATAAAGCACCAGCCCCAGGGCTGGCTCAGGAGGACCTGAGTTCAAATCCAACCTCAGACACTTGACACTAGCTATGTGACCTTGGGCAAGTCACTTAACCCTCATTGCCCTGCCCCCCCAAAAAAAATTTAAAAAGAAAACACATGGACTTCCCACATCACAGTGAGTCATTGGGAGGAAAGCATTTGGTAAACTATGAAGCAAAATATCATTGTGAATTATAACAAATGAAACACCTTTTTCAATGACTCTCTAATCATAAATACTAGGAAGTACATAAAAAAGGTCCTTTATTTGATAAAAGAAATTCCTTGGTTGATAAAGAAAATCCAAGTTGGAGAAAGATTCTTTTTAAATGGTGATGGTTTGACCATTCACACAGGATAAACCAAATGGATGATAGATCTAACAGGAATAAATAGTACTAATGAACAATGAGTTGGCCTTGGGACACAAGGGTTGGAAAAGAACAGGGAAGACTGCCCTCAACAAATTCCAAGACCCCTTTAGGGTCATCAAACTTCCCAGAAATAAAGGCCCATCTTTCAATATCAACATTCTACTAATGTTAGAACTCTCTTTGAGTTTGCATAGAATTTTCATTCATATAAAGTTCTAATTCTTACCAGTGGAGCAAGAGGGTTAGGAAACAGAAAACAATAGCCATAAAAAGGGGAAGGAGGGGAGGCAGTTCTCTAAAGATTAACCAGACAGACTTACTCAGAATGAGGAAAGTAGAATTATAACTGGACTGTATCAGCTAGCTTGCAGGAGAGTTATAGCAGTCAGTTCTAACTCCAGCTGAGTGAAATTAAGCCTTAAGCCTACCAGCAGTGTGCAGTATGAGCCTGGCCTAAGAGAGGGAGGGCATGGAATCCTCTGGCTATTCAAAAGGCTTCATACTGCTGTTTATCAGTACTACTAACAGCTCTATGTAAAAAAGCAATGTATAGGGGCAGCTAAGTGGTGCAGTGGAGAAAGCACCAGTCCTGGATTCAGGACGACCTGAGTTCAAATCCAGCCTCAGACACTCGATACTTACTAGCTGTGTGACCCTGGGCAAGTCACTTAACCCTCATTGCCTCTCAAAAAAAAGCTATGTATATTGGACATTGATAGGGACTTAAGGCTTCAAGCTTAAATCCAGGGGTTAAACCAAGTCAGTGTACAAGGGTGATATTTACAAATAATTTGGCCCTCTCTAGGCAAGAAATCCTCAGCATAAGGTTGTCAAGGGTAAAGCTGTGACCATGTATATCAACTGACTTACTTGGCCCCCCTGAAGTTAAAGTGCAATGGGTAAGACATATTTAAAACAATCAACATCTACCTAATATTAATGCAATATTATCTTATAATATAATCTAAATATTAATCATACACAAGCATACTTTCATAACTATAAATTGAACCCCCAACAGATTGGGAAAGTATCCAAACAAAAACCTGTACAATATTATTGGGCACCATCTCTCTAAGGTAGCTATGGAAAGATTAACATCTCCTTGTCAAAAAGGAGTCAAAGGATTAATAGACATTCTCATAGAATGTGATAAACAGGTTAAAACCTTACAGAAATGGGGCAGCTAGGTGGCGCAGTAGATAGAGCACCGGCCCTGGAGTCAGGAGTATCTGAGTTCAGATCCTGCCTCAGACACTTAACACTTACTAGCTGTGTGGTCCTGGGCAAGTCACTTAACCCCAATTGCCTCACTAAAAAAAAAAAAAAAAACCTTACAGAAATACTTTTGGAATGAGAAAACATCATTAAACCAGGCAATAGTAAAGAACTAAAATAGGTCTACACCACTGCATTTCCCAAATGTAACTGAAAATTGTTTGCCCTTAAACTTTTGTCTTTCTTCAGTAGTTTCAGACTCTTTATGATCCCATTTGGGGTTTTCTTGACAAATATACTGAAGCTCTTTGCCATTTCTTTCTCCAGATCATTTTACAGATGAGGAAACTGAGGCCAACAGAGTTAAATGACTTGCCCAGGATCACACAGCCACTAAATGTCTGAGGCTGAATTGGAACTCATAAAGAGGAGTCTTCCTGACTCCAGGCCCCATGTTCTATCCACTGTGCCACCTAGTTGCATGCCCTTAGAGTCAATGAACAGCTCAGATTAATGAAGTCATCTGTGGAAAACTTTCATATAAACTCAACTGGAAATATCTCATCAAAGAAGCACCAAACAAATACAGACTTGATTGTTTAAAAAGGAGAGATTTATGATGGAAATTCAGAGACAGGTGAACCACCACCAGAAAATACAGGCAGGTTATGCTAGAGGAGCCCAGACTTATTGATCTGTGCAGATTATACAGAGGAATAATAGAAACTGTGCAACACATCACTGTAGGCTACAAGAATTCAGTACCTACCAAATACCTAGCAAGACACTATCTGGTGGCTAGAACAAGACATCAGAAGCTCACCATCTTTCATAATGTGATGGATGACAAACCAGGCAGTTCAACAGTAAGTAAACATTAATTAATCACTTACTATGTCCCAGCTACTATGCTAAGCACTGGGGAAAGAAAGAAAGGAAGAAAGAAAGAAAGAAAGAAAGAAAGAAAGAAAGAAAGAAAGAAAGAAAGAAAGAAAGAAAGAAAGAAAGAAAGAAAGAAAAGAAGGAAGAAAGGAAGGAAGGAAGGAAGGCAGGCAGGCAAATCCACATAAGATAGACCACAAAATATCCTTGAGAATTCAACAAAAAAAAAAAAAATAAGATTCCACTAGAATCAGATCATTATCATGGATTATGATAATGTCGACCACAATCACCTGCACCTTAATACTGATCCGCAAAAATTCAAAAACAAAATTTCTGATAGACACGACCATACCAAATATTCCACCTCTCACCTGTATGTGAACAGAGGCAGCAAGCCGACACCCTAGAGACAGCACTGGGCTGGAATAGGGAAGACCCAAGTTCAAATCTAGCCTCAGCTACTTACTATCTGTGTGCCCTGGGTGCATAATAAATGCTTGTTTGCTTCTTTCTTTTTTTTTTAAGTGAGGCAATTGGGGTAAAGTGACTTGCCCAGGGTCACACAGCTAGTAAGTGTTAAGTGTCTGAGGCCAGATCTGAACTCAGGTACTCCTGACTCCAGGGCTGGTGCTCTATCCACTGCACCACCTAGCTGCCCCTTGTTTGCTTCTTTCTTATGTGAAATTAAAGCCTTTCACAATATAGACCTAGCAGCAAAAATCAAAATGAGGTAGGAACAGGGTGAGGTGCACTTATTAACCCTATCATCCTGCCTGTTATTGGAACTGTTCAAAATATGATTTCAGTACATCTAAATAAGAGTTTCCATTTCAATACTTTAACTCAGTTACAAAAAAAGCAATTGTTTTATCTTCCTATTCAGTAGTCCAGAGGACATCAAATGTAAAAGAATAATAGCAGGAGAGACTACTCCCAGGACTGTCTCTCTCTGAAATAAGTAGAAAAAGATGCATCAAATAAGAAAAACAATTTTGTTGTTCTGTCATCTCAGACTCTTCATGACACCGTTTGGGGTTTTCTTGATAAAGATCTTAGAGTGGTTTGCCATTTCCTTCTCCAGCTCATTTTACAGATGAGGAAACTGAGGCAAAACAGAGTTAAGTGACTTGCCCAGGGTCACATAGCTAGTAAGTGTCTGAGGCCAAATTTTAACTCAGAATGAGGAATCGTCCTGACTCCAGGTCCAGCACTCCATCCACTCCATCATCTAACTGCCTGAGAATAATGCCAACTATAGTTATTGTTGTAATTATTATTATTTCTAAATCCATTTCTTTTGTGATATAGTCAACTGAAACAGGTATTTACTTGAGCTACCTGGGTAGGAGCTTTTTTTAAGAACAGTGGACCAAAGAGAAATCTGTTTAAAACTGCCAAGACTAAACTCATTAATGCTATCCTGCACAAATCAGCCATTGCTCCTCCTTCTAATCAATCAATACATATTTACTAAATGCCTACTATGTGCCAGAAACTGTGATGCAAAGACATCAATGAGATAGTCCCTGGCCTCAAAGAGCTTACACTTTAAAAAATTATTTTATTTTTAATTTATGGAATAAAGCATTTCCATAATATAGTATAATAAAAAAGATGATTGTGTGTGAGCTTTCATTTTACAAAGGAAGAAATGTACTTGTATAAGTATATAGAAAATTAGTAGAAGGGGGCGAGCTAAGTGGCACAGTGGATAAAGCACCAGCCCTGGATTCAGGAGGACCTGAGTTCAAATCCAGCCTCAGATACTTGACACTTACTAGCTGTGTGACCCCGGGCAAGTCACTTAACCCTCATTGCCCTGTGCAAAAAAAAAAAAAAAGTATATAGATGCTTCCACATGTCAATTTGGCCGGACCATTTTATTAATGCTAAGGCAAAGGTTCAGCTAAATTTCATTCTGTCCCTTTAGCTAAGTGCCAGTAGGTGATATCCCCTTTGTGCCTAAAGTTGTGAAAACATAATATGATTATGAAAGACTTTAATGTAACAGTCTAAAAGACAAGATGTTATTCCTTGGAAGTCTTCTGTGCCTTTTTTCCCCTGAATAAATCTTTGCACATGAGAAAATTTTCTATAGCTATATTTTTATGTAGGACAATCATTCTTATCTTCTATTTCTCTTCTCTTTTCAATCTGTCTCTTTCTACTAAGTGAAGAACTGAAATATATCTTTTAGTTATTTTGGTTATTGCATAGGCTTTAGTCCTCCCTGGTCTTGGTTTAAAAAAAAAAACCAAATGAGTAGAATTTTTTTCATAATATATTGTACATTTAAAAAATATTTTTTACTTATGTGGTCCCTGAGTGCTTCTCTCTCTCTCTCTCTCTCTCTCTCTCTCTCTCTCTCTCTCTCTCTCTCTCTCTCTCTCTCTCTCTCTCTGGATGACTGGACCTCAAGAGAGACATATATTTAGAGCTAGAAGGGACCTCAGGGTTCAGAGAGTCCAACCGCCTCATTTTACAGCTGAAGAAGCTGAGACCCTGAGAGATTAAGTGACTTGCCCAGTGTGACACAAGTGACAAGTGGCAGAGCTGGGATATCTCCTCACTCTGAAGCTGATATTGGAAATGTATTTGGCACCAATACATTTAAGAGTTTGCAGTAAAACAGATTCACATGAATTAAAAAATAAATAAACAATGAAAGAGAAGGGAGATCCAGACACAAGCACCCTTTCTCATTTCTGCCCAGTTTTCATTAGGTTTACCCCGATTTCTCAAATGTCTATGGTATGTGGGCCAGGATTTATTTTCAGAGCTTGTTTAATGTGGGAGCAAGGGGAAATATTCTTAAAAGAGATCAGGAGTTGGACAGATTTGGGGCAAGAAGAAAGAAAAAGTCTCTTATAGATAGAAAATATAGCCAGCAGACTTGACTCCGCCGGCATCTTAGTATTTGTTATTTTACTCCCTGGAATAAATGTTTTGACTTGCAAAAGAATTTTATACTAGCTCCCCACCACCGCCACCAGGAATTTTATATACATAAGCATACCCCACTTCGTAAAACCCCAAGGAAAGGAAAGCTGGAATTACAAACAGATAAATTAGTGAATGATCATAGGCTCCTAGATCAAGAGCTAGAAGCAATCTCAGAGGTCCACAGGTCTAAAACCCTCATGTCACAGAGGGAGAAACCAAGGCAGAAAGAAGTGAAATTACTTCCTCAAACTCATATTCACTGGAGATTCCAAATCCGTTCTTGTGACTTGGAGTTCAGATATCTTTCTACTGTCTCACACATTTCAGAAGGATTCTTTAGGGGCAATGAGGCAGAGCAATGGATATAATCCTAGTCCTGGAGTCAAGAAGTCCTGAGTTCAAATCCTTTCCCTAACACTTCTGGGTAAGTAATTTAATTTCTGTGTGCCTTAGTTTCTCCACTGATAAAAAAGTGAATAATAATAGTACCTATCTCCATAGTTACTATATTTTTTTAAATGCTTAACACAGTGCCTGGCTCCTATTAGGTACTTAATTAATATTTGTTTCTTCCCTTCCTCTTTACAGAAAAAAATTACCAACCACTATAATAATTCTTCTTCTTCTTCTTCTTCTTCTTCTTCTTCTTCTTCTTCTTCTTCTTCTTCTTCTTCTTCTTCTTCTTCTTCTTCTTCGTAAATGAGGGTTAAGTGACATGCCCAGGGTCACACAGCTAGTAAGTGTCAAGTGTTTGAGGCCACATTTAAACTCAGGTCCTCCTGAATCCCAGGCCAGTGCTTTATCCAATGAGCCACCTAGCTGCCCCACCCCACCCCCACTATAATTATTAAATAGAAAGATGCCTTTATTTTTCAAGGCTAGTGAAATTTTTAAAAAATATATATTATGAGGATTGCTTAGTTATTAACTTTCTACCCCCATAAGATATTTTTTTCTTTTCTTTTTTTTTTTTGCGGGGCAGTGGGGGTTAAGTGACTTGCCCAGGGTCACACAGTTAGTAAGTCTCAAGTGTCTGAGGCTGGATTTGAACTCAGAAACTCCTGAATCCAGGGCCAATGCTTTATCCACTGCGCCACCTAGCTGCCCCTAAGATATTCTTTAAAAAGGCAACATTTGGTTTTTTAATCTAAACTCTGCTTGAGAGTTAGGGGCAAAGTCCCTTTCAGACTTGGAGTGACTATATTTGTGTACAGAAAGGCCAGGAATTTGTTGAGAAGTGAGCCAAGACCATGTCATTGCCTACTCGGTGTAGATTGGCTAGGTGTATTTTTTTTAAAGATTTTATTTATTGTACAGTTATTCACTTACTTAGGTGAGTGAAAAAAAATTTACAGTTGAAAACTGGGGGAATTGCCCATGTGAGAGCTACGGTTTTATGGTTAATGGAAATATGACCTTTGCCTGGTGAAGGCCGGTCCTAGCAGAGATCCAAATTCTGGAATCATAGGGATGGCCTGAAGGCATCTTGCTGACATCAGGGATCAAGTACTGAACTTGGAGTGAGGAAGTTCTGGGTTCAAATCCTTCTGCAGACCCTTACTAGTCCTGTTACCTTGGAAAAACCACTTAATCTCTCTCAGCCTCAGTTTCTTCAGTAAAATAGAAAAAATAGTTCCTACCCAACAGGGTAGTTGTAAGAATCAAATGAAATAATATACATAAAAATCTTTGAAAACTCAAAGGAGCTATATAGACACTTTTGTTGTTCAGTCATGTCTGACTCTTCATGCCTCCATGGACCAACTGTTCATGGGGTTTTCTTGGCAAAGATATTACAGTAGTTAGACATTTCCTTCTCCAGTGGATTAAGAAAAAACAAGTTAGGTGACTTGCCCAGGATCACCCTGCTAATAAGTATCTGAAGTTGGATTTAAACTCAGGGCTTCCTGACTACAGGCTTAGCACTCTATCTACTGAGGCACCTAGATGACTGTGTATAAAGACTTCTCCTCTTCCTCCTCCTCCTCTTCCTCCTCCTCCTCCTCCTCCCCACCACCATCACCTTGAACTTCTAGGTAATACAATGGAATACTAGATCTGAAATCAGGAAGGACGGGGTTCAAATCTTGCCTCAGATACTTACCAGTGACTCTAGGTAAGTCATTTACCTTCTCTCAGGTTTAGGTTTCTCGTTTGAAAATGTAAAGTGTTTTAGAAACCCGAAAGTTCTTTATAAATGCCAGTTATTATTACTTTTAAAAATCATCATTATCGACCCCACCGTCGACGCCACCGCCACCACCATAAGCTAGGCTGAAATCTCTGAAGGAGGCCCCCAGCCCCCTACCTTCAAGAGACAGCCTGCCATGCTATGGTCCACGGGGTCGAAAAGAATCAGACATGACTGAATGATTGAACAACAAAATTTCTATGTGTTTTTGTGTCACATATTTGTATGTCATTCACCACCTCAAATTAGAGCGTAACCTCCCGTAAGAGAAGGATATTTTCTTTTTCTCTGTATATCCTCGGAACCTTGCACAGTGATGAACATGCAGTAGGAACTTAAAAAAAATTATCGATTGATTTGCAATTTCTGATGAATGAACTAATGAATGAAAGTTTGTTGAAGAAATTCATTGACATCTCAAAAAGAAAATAGATTGTCATTTGCTACAGGTCAAAGAAAGCCTAAAAAGATTTCTTTGGTCATATGAGCCAGCTTGCCACAGACTAAATAAAGACTGTGGCTCTCTCTCCATCACCATCTAGATGTCACTTCTGGACCATCTAAAATACCCATTACTTGTTTAGATTAATAAAACCCTAATCAAGTGCAGTAAAACTGGTTCCTGTGGTTGTGCAGTCAGCCCCCCCCCCTTCCCCAACAGATAAGGAGAGACCTGGGAAATGTCCATCTCTTCTTTTGCTGGAAGCCAAAGGTCAAGGCAAGACCTCGGGCCAGTTGTTCAAATTTTGCTATCCCACCCTGGGCTCTTCTAAACAAAGAAGGGCTTCCTGGGGAAAACCACTACTTTTTCTTTCATTTCTAAATCTTTAGAGAGGAGTATTCTAGATAAAAGGGAAGACACCTGGGGCAACAGGACTTAACTCTTAGGTAACAGGAACTTGGGACTCACCATCACCTTTTAACGCTTTTGACATAGTAGATGAAAGAGAGGCTTTTCTGAACTTCTCATAAGTAGGAGACAAATATTTTCCTTTATTAGAAAGCCTTTTTCACCCTGATGAAAAGGATGTAGTAAGGGTTGCTGTTTGGTTGTTTTCAGTCGTGTCCAACTCTTTATGATCCCATTTGGGGTTTCTTGGCAAAGATACTGGAGTCATTTGTCATCTTTTCCAGCTCACTTTACAGAAGAGGAAACTGAGTAAAACAGGGTTAAGTGATTTGTCCAGGATTACACAGCTGGAAAGAATCTGAGGCCAGATTTGAGCTCAAGATGATGAGTCTTCATGACTACAGGCAGGGCACTCTATCCACTGCATCATTTAACTGCCCGAGCAAGTCCACTTAAGCATATCACCAGAGACTAGTGCCTGGCACATAGTAGGCCTTTGACTGCTTGTTGAAAGTAGGTTAAACATATTTGAAAGTAATATGTTTAATTTATCACTTTTTTTCTAAAAATCAAGCTGTTTTGCATATAATCATTTCCCCGCTCTATTCTACTTTGAATGGAAAATGTTAATTTTTGGTGTTCATTAAATTCAGATATATATTTTTAAATGTTGTTGAGTAAATGAAATAGACAGAATATAATTCCATACCACTATCACATGCTTGAGGTAAAATGAAATGCATTCTGGAAAGATGGATGTGCTATAAACCTATGTGTGTGTACATGCATTTATATAAAGTAGTAGATTCACATAACAGATATTGGGTTTTCAATAGGGCTTGTGACTTCAATTGATATTGAGATATTTAGGTGAAGAAACTCCTACTACTGATGCAATGATTGCTCTGTAATTTATTTTCTTTTTATAGGGATGGACAGGGAGCACAGAGAGGTTTCCCAAGGCCACATATTGGGTATTCATCAGAGGTGAGACTTGAACCCAGGTCTTTCTGACTATGCCTACTCTATGTATAATAGACTTAGGAGACAGAGGAGATTATAGTCACAGAGGAATGACTTGGGCTCATAATACTACCTAATCAATTAGGCTAATAAAATTTTTGCCTATCCATGAAAGAATCTAGTCACTGATGTGTCTATTAGGTGCTGGACCACTTGCTAGGCTCCAGGGATACAATTTCAATTCACTCTCCACCCAAATTTACTGGTTTTGTAACATCCAGTTTGAGTGGTTGGGTAGTGTGTTAAGTTTTCCCAGAGTATGACCTCAATCTGTTAAAAAAAAAAAAGCAGATGAATCAAGATAATAATAACAACAACTCGCATTTCTATATTTCTTTAAGGTCTGAAAAGCACTTTACAGATATTATCTTAAGTTATCCTCACATCAGCCTTGGGAAGTGGGTGCCTCCAGTGTCCCAGCCAGGTACCTAATTCCTATTTTAGAGACTGCAAGAGCAATGGTTATGGGGGCAGCTAAGTGGTGCAGTATCTACTGGATTCAGGAGGACTTGAGTTCAAATCCAGCCTCAGATACTTAACACTTACTAGCTGTGTGACCCTGGGCAAGTTACATAACCCTCATTGCCTCCTAAAAAAAAAAGAGCAATGGTTAGTACTAATCAGTCAGTCAACAAGCATTTATTAAGTGCTTACTAGTACAAAGTTTGGTGTTAAGCACTGGAAACACAAATAGAAAGATAGTCTTTGCCCTCAAAGAGTTTATATTCTAATAGGGGTAGGGAGTGGGGAGAAGGCATGACAGAGAAAATCTAAAGTCAGAAGTGTAGCCTAGAGAGGAATGAAAACGTGGTTAGCCCAAGCATTCTTAAAATGGGGGTTCTGGGAGGAATCAGTCAATCAGAGGGAGAAGCCATCAGGCATACTTCAAATGTGGCAAGTCCAGGGTTGTAGTAAATTTCCAAGGTGAAGAGGGGCATTGTAGAGAAAATCGCAAGTCTGAAGTGCAAGCTGGGAAGAAATGAAGACCTGGGCATCCTGGGCAAAGATGCCAGCTGTAATTTCCGTTTGTCAGAGGGCAGGAGAGACCAAGTGCTGCAGGTGAAAGTGGGCATAAGGGCACAGGTCCAAATACTTCTGCCAGGCTCTGACATAAACTACCTAAGGTTTATAAGAGCAAATGGCAATAACCTGCCAATATTCAATATTCCCACAGAATTTCCTGGTATCTACAAATTTTTGCCTATTTATGAAAGAAGCTCTCTCTCTCTCTCTCTCTCTCTCTCTCTCTCTCTCTCTCTCTCTCTCTCTCTCTCTCTCTCTCCCCTCTCCTTTTCCTACCTTCTTTCCCCTTTTCTTCTTTCTTTTTCTTTTCTATTTTTCTGTCTTCCTTATTTCCTTTCCTCCTTTCACACTTCCAGCCTTCCTTTTCTCCTTTCATTTGTTTTTTCTTTCTCTTCTTCCTTATTTTCTTTCTTCCCTCCTTCTTTCTTCCTTTGTTTTCTTTCTCCCTTCTATTCTTCTTTATTTCCATTTCTCATTCCTTCTTCCTTCATTCTTTCTGTCCTTCCTTTTTCTCTTTTTCCTTCCTTCCTTTTTTCCTTTCATCTATTATTCATTCATTCTTCTCTCCTTCCTTCTTTCCATCATGCTTTCTTCTTTTCCTTTTTTCTTCCATCCTTTCCTTTTTCCTTTTTCTTTCTTTATCTCTTTTCTTTATTCCTTTTTTCAATCTTCTCTCCTTAATTCCATCCTTTGATTCTTCCTTTCCTTTTTATTTTTCTTTCTTCCTTCCATTATTTTCCTTCCTTCCTTTCCATTTTTCTTTCCCTTTTTTCTCTTTCCTCCTTTTTCCTGTCTTCCTTGCTGCCTTCCTATATCCCTTCCATTCCTTCTTCCTCCACTTTCTTAGCAGATCAGTGGCTTCTTTGGTAAAAGTGTATCTAGGTTAGTTACATTTTTTTTAATTTAAACAATTAGATTTAAACAATTTAACAATTAAACAATTTAAACATTTAAGCAACAGATCATCATGTTCTTTGTATTTTATAATCCATAAGATTTTTCTGGAGACAGTGAAGAGTGAGAAGTTAAATGATTTGCCTGGGGTCAAACTGCCAATGTCACAGATGGGGTTTAAACCCAGAGCCTCCTGACTAGGTGGTAAGCTTTCTAGGATGTCTGCTCCTCTCTCAGCATAATGTAGTAAGAAAGAGGATTGAGACCTTCATCATAGTGCCAGAACTAGACCTAACTAGCTGTGTTAGCTTGGACAAGAATCTTTTTTTGTTTTTGTTGTTGTTGTTGTTGTTTTGGTGAGGCAATTAGGGTTAAGTGACTTGCCTAGGGTCACACAGCTAGTAAGTGTAAGTGTCTGAGGCTGGATTTGAACCCAGGTACTCCTGACTCTGGGCCGGTGCTCTATCCACTGTGCCACCTAGCTGCCCCTTGGACAAGAATCTTAATCTCTCTGAACCTTGATTCCTCAGCAGTAAAATGGGAGGTTGGGGTGGCCTGGATAACCAAAGTATTTTCAGCTCGGAGATTCCATGTCCTGCTTCCTCAGAGGCTATCCAGTATCCAGTACACTTAAAATCATACATGGGATAAGTTTAGTAAATCTCTTGCATTTAAAAAAAGGCTAGACTCATGAAAGTATAAGTGATAGGCAGCTTTATAGGTCCTGATGCTGTTTAGAAGCATATTTCATGTATGCATATGTTTATACATAATATACATTAAATATTATGTTATATAATAAAACATGGCTAAATGTAATATATAATATTTAGTTGAATGTGTGTCTGTGTATGTATGTGTACACATGCACATGAGTATGTATGAATGCATAAGTATATTTATTTGTGTGTATGTGTACATATGCACATATGAGTATGTATGTATGCATGCATAAGTGTATTTATTTATTTGTGTGTGTGTGTGTGTGTGTGTGTGTGTGTGTGTGTGTGTGTGTGTGTGTGTGGCTACTGCAACCAAAAGGAATTAGATTTTACTGAAGTACACAAACCCCTGAGAGGATATAGTGTCTTTAGAAGAATTAAAGACAACAGCTTAACTGAGTGGAGCCAAAAATAAATATCCGAAATCAGCCCCCTAAAGAGGCCAAACTTTATTGGAGAAATCTTTAAAGTTTATGTTCAGGCATCCATCAAAGTTGAGTTTCACTTTTATAAGCATTTTCCCCTGGCCACATCAGCTCCAAGTGTGCCTCTTATCTTCCCCCAAACCAGGAGAAAAATAGATTAGAGATTCTTGCAAATGTTTTCAACTTCATTACACCAGCTGGAGGAAAAAAACCCATTAATGCAAAGTCTCATGTTGAAAGACACTCGACAGCAAATACAGTGGCAATGTTTCAGTAAACACAGAAATATATATACCCTAACTGAACTCATAATTAAGAAACATCATGCCTGGAAAATACCTGAAAGACAGAGAAATAAAGAGATAGGTAGGTAGGTAGGTAGGTAGGTAGGTAGATAGATGGATGGATAGGTAGATAGATAGATAAGGTAGATAAGATAGACAGATAGATAAGATACATAAATTTTATATGTGTATGTTTATATTGTGTATGCTTATCTTTATATATACTCACACAATATACATATATAAAATAAACATAAATATTTATACAATATACATATTTGATCCATATAGCATACATCATCAACAGCCATGACCCTGACTAATACCTGCACTTCATCCATCACATTCTGAAGCAGGAAAAATAATAGATTCTAAATAAAGCATATGCATAGGCGATGTAGCAACTTATTGTAGAAATTGGCTAGTTCCCAGGGACCTCTGAAAAGCGTGCTTAGGCTGCCCTCTCGTGGTCAAAATTAGGGATTGCGCCAACTGCATTCTAGAGAGCTCTGATTTTTATTTTAAGTTAAAAGGGTTTTTTTTTTCCTTTTTAAAAAGAAACAGTCTGTTTTGATACAGCATTTTCAGTGCCATTTACACAAATTAAAGTGCTAATTGCAAACCTTGGAGCTGCTTTAAATAATTCTTAGCTCTCTAAATTGAAGTGAATTAAGAGCCAGTTGGAGCACGCCCAAATGTTTTCATTTATGGACTCTCAGAAAATTTGGTTTTTTAATATATAAAGTGTTGGGGGGAAGGGGGAGGGAGGGGATTCACTTGCTGTAAAGGAAATCTAGCTCTCTGAAAGCCTAGCTCATGAAAAGAAGGGGAAATACTGGCTAGTGCCTCCTTCATCTTCCAACAATTTAAATGTTTCATGAAATGAGACTATCTTCTCTGTGAAAAGAGCAAACATAACCTGAGAAGGTAGAAGGTGCTGGCAGAAGTTTATAGTCTTTTTCAAAATCATATGAGACCCCTGAATTTGAGGCTGATGGTGATAAAGTGGGAAGAAGAATATTCTGTAGCCCCTGACAAATGAGAGGCAACCTAGCTGGGAGAGGGAGCACGGAGCAGTCTAAAGGAAAGGCAACAGGAGACCTAGATTCAAATTCTAGCTCTACCGTTTACTTGTTAGGCTTCTTGGGAGGGTCTTCTCTGGGCCTTGGATTCTTCTTCTGTAAAATGAGAGGTTTGGACTAGATCCCTCCTAACCAGGTTCAGCAAGCTCCCTAAGAACAGGTCTGGTTTTTTGTCTCTCCCATCTCAGTGTCTGTAAAGGAGAGAGACAATTAGTAAGTTGTTCCAGTTGTACTGAATGAGAATCCAGGATGAAAATGAAATGAGCAGGGCCAGGCACCTCTCCAGTGTCTTCTGGCCATACCAAATGTTGGGTGAGATACTATTAGAGAAGTAGAGAAAGCCTCCAAACGAGTGGACTTTGCACAACAAACACCTACGGCCAGTTGTTAAAGAGCATAGACATTCACCCCTGAAAAGAAATTTGTCCATTTCACTCAATCTTTCCCTAAGGTGGGAATATCTCTCTTTACCACTCCCTCTACCAATGAATTAAGCCCTTTCTATTATAGCATGATATACAGTGGAAGAGGAGAGACTTTGGAGACAAAGTAGCTGAGTTCAAATCCAGCCCCTGATGTTCACGCCCTGTGAGTGACCTTGGGAAAGTCAGTTTACCCTCTCTAGCACTCAGTATCCTCATCTGTAAAATAAGTAGATTGACCTATATGGCCTTTGAGGTTCATTGTAGCCACAGATCTATGAGCAAATGGTTAAAAATAAAGACAAGTGACTGAGATGCTTTAGAACTTGGGCTAAATGATAAGCTCGAGTCCAGGCACCAAACCTCCCCCTGCTCTTGCCATCTTTCTTCCTCCTTTCTCCCCTTTCTTCCCTCCCTTCCTTCATTGTTTCTTTCTCTTCCTTCCTTTCATTCTTCCCTCCCTCTTTTCATTCTTTTTCCTTCCTCCTCTTACTCTTTCCTTTCTTTCTTCCTCCCTTACTTCCCTTTCTTCTTTCTTAGCAAATTCCACCCCTTCTTTATTTTTTCTACATTAATATATTTGTTTGCCATCCCCACCAGAATGAAACCAATCTGCCTCAGAAACTCTGTGGGTTTTTTTTGTTTGTTTGTTTTTCAGTTTCCCAAGTTTTATTAAAATACTGTGAGGCTACAGGGAGACACCAAGGAAATAAGTTTCTCTTGTTTTATTTTTATTTTTTCTTATTTAACTCCCTGAATACCCTTTGAAGACATCAAGGAACACTTTTTGTTTTCTCCTCCTCCTTTTAGAATGTTACCATTACATCATCATATAGCACCTCCCAGTTGATCAAATACATTTCTCTTTCTAGATTTCTTATGTTTGTATTTCCTAGTTTCTAATCAGTTCTGGTCTTTTCATTAGAAATGCTTGAAAGTCCTCTACATCTAGGTCTCAATTAATGCAAATAATGAGCTCCCTGAAGTGGTCACATTATTATAATTCACATTGCATATTCCCATTGGGTAGGTTGGAATCAATTACCATATTTTATATAATTATGATTTCAAATTGTGCTACTTCAAACATGTGACCACTTTTGGGGTATTTATTATTCTCACAAATCAGGACCTAACTATATTTCATTAAATGCCTGTAGGATTTTACTTAATTTTGCAGAGTAAGGTAGCCTTGGTTGCAGCCTCCTTCTGTTACCTTTTGAAATATTGTTTTCCAAGATCTCCTCTCATTTTTAGTAGAAGTGTCCAGATCTTATTTGATCCTGACTGTTATTCCTTGGTATCTGAATTGCTTATTTCTCAATGTTTGCAGTATGTATTTTTTTTCTTGGACATGTGAGCTTTTGATTTTAGTTGTGACATTTACAGAACTTTTCCTTTGGTGTTCTTTTTAGTAGGTAACCTGTAGAATCTATCTTTGCTTTGATATCTGGTTCTAATAAACCTGAGCAGCCTTCATTTATGTTTTCTAGAAAAATATTGTCCAGTTTTTTTTAAATCATGGTATCCAAGGAGATTCTTAAATTATCTCTCCTTTACTAATTTTTAAGATAAGTTGTTTTTTTTCATATAGTTTTAATTTTCTTCTGTTTTTTTTCAATATTTTGATTTGGGTCTAATATTTGTTTTCTGCCCCATAAATCCATTGACTTTTGTTTGGTCTATTCTAGTTTTCAGGGATTCTATTTCTTGGGTAAAGTATACCACTTTCTATTCTAAACTATTTGTTCTCCTTCCAATTCTCTCTTTACTCCAGAGCTGTCTTTTTTTTGGGGGGGGGTATCTCTTGTTTCATTTCTTCTAAGTATTCATGTAGTCATCATGGAAAAAAATTCATATTTTTCCCTGTGAGTTTATAATTGTGGTTGGTCGGTGGTGTGTTGTTGGTTTTTTTCCTAGTCATCTCTCCTACTTTAGTTCTTGAATTGGGGCTTTGTAACAGGGCTAGGCTCTGCCCTTCACCAAACTTTTGGGTGGGAGTGGTTAGCCCTCCCTCCTTGGTCATGTCCTAGTGACCCCTAAATTGTGCTGATCTCCACTTCCCAGGGCTAGCTCCTGTTTTTCTGGATCTTTGAGGTGCAAAGCATGGCTCTTCAGGGCCCTCTCTGGTGTCTCAGTATAGGTAGGAATGTTCCAGGTTATAAGGGACTTTAAAACCCAGAGAATTTTACATTTGTTACTGGAGGGTATGGGTAACTCCTGGAATTTACTGAATGGGGGGAGAGGGAAATAGTGATATAGTCAAGGCCAAAAAGCCTGATATCTGAATGAAGAAGGGACTGGGGTGGGGAGAGTTTTAAGGCATGGTAAACAATGAGTAGGCTATTGCAATAGACCAGGAGTAAGAAGATGAAGGCCTGGATCTGGGTGGTATGAGTGTCTGAAGAAAGAAGGGAAGGAAAGAAAAGGGGTATTAATAGCCCAAGTAGAATCACCAGGATTTGGCAATAGATTGGTTACAGGCAGTGAGAGGGGGCAAGGAGTTAAGAATGAACCTATGTTGTAAGTCCAGGTGATTGAAAGAGAGAGGCTGGGGTTTTTTGTTTGTTTTGTTTTGTTTTTTGTCATTATATCCCCGAGGTCCTGAAAGGGTGAGTGGAACATAGTAGATCTTATCAAAAGGTTTTTTAAATAAATCCATTGTTCAAAAACAAACCACAAAACAAAATAATTTTTAAAAGTCGACCTTGACATGCAGCTCAGTAGGCACAAAACTATAAAAACTTAAATCCCAAAGGAAGAAAGACAGAGAATAGATGAGTAATAAAAAGAGATCAAGTCAGTTTGACAGAGAGAGACAGAGAGACAGAGACAGAGAGACAGAAACAGAGACAGAAAAAAGAGAGAAACAGAGAAAAACAGAGAAACAGAGAAAGAGAAGAGAGAGAGAGAGAGAGAGAGAGAGAGAGAGAGAGAGAGAGAGAGAGAGAGAAGCAGCCTGCTGTGCCCTATATATCTCAAAGGCATTTAAATGAACTTGTAATGCACGGTCCAGTAGTTGGAGTTTGCATTAGGTACAGCTCAGAGCATCAGGAGGACTGTCGAGGGAAGGTGTGATGGATTATTATCCCAGCTCTGTCTGCGCCCCCAGGACCTGCTGGAAGATGCTATACCTCAAGGTGACTATTCTGGTGAAGAGAATATAAAATTAATTAATTAGTTAATGGTTACATATAAATAATGAAGAGTGGGATACTACTTGAGTGATAGTTCAGAAAAGTGGCCCTCACCCATGTCACAAACAGCGACAGCTTAGCTGAGCCATTGAGCAACAGGACTAGATGTCGGGGGCAGAAATCCAGCCTTTTAAATTAATTGCTTTGTGTATTTCCTTACAATGAAAGAAACCAATAACCAGAACATATTTTAGATGAAAAGATGTTAGATAAGATATAATCATGGAAACAGCTGGAGCTGTCTGTTTATCATTACAACTTCAGAATGTACGTGTGTGTTGTGGGTTTTTTTTTTAAATAGTGATGTAAGAAGATTAAGGTTCTAATGTTATTGACAGAGAAGAAAGATCATCATATCAGTAACACAGAAGGGGAGAATTATCACCCTGCCAAGAACAATCAATGCGAATGCAATTTTCTATGTTACAAGTCATTAAGTCAAAGATAAATGAGAAACAGTTTTAAATATAACATATAATTGGAGGCTATTGCAATACCTCAAAACAGAAATAACTTTCTTTTAAATGCACCAAATCAATAAGGCAGGTATTCATTTAATCAAATACAAACTTGCTCTTTTGGGCACAGGCTCTGAATTTTTTTTTTGGTTTGTTTTATGAGGAATTGCAATGACTGGCCTTCATTCATGCCTTCAGAAACACAAAGAAAATTAGGGCCCTTCTCCTGCCTTCTTAAATGAATGCACCAATCAGAATAGTTAAGAACTCTAATGGGGCTATGATCCGTGTGAGGACCATTTCCAAACATGCAGACCTCTGCCCGGTCATGGTTATCCAGTCCAATCTGCATGCTTCTTGCCCATGGTTTCCCATAAGTTCCCCAAAGGGATTTACCCAATGTGCTGAAGGCCTTCTTTCATTTCTCTTGATATCACAAGGAAAAAAAATTAGGGTACCAGGGCTGTTATTTTATTAAACCCTCTCTGACAGCACCAATGAGTTAGTTAGTCAGCTAGGATTTTTTAAGCACCTACTATGTGCCAGATACTGTACCAAGTGTTAAGGATACAAAAAAAGTAAAAAACGGGCAGCTAGGTGGTGCAGTGGATAGAGCACTGGCCCTAGATTCAGGAGGACCTGAGTTCAAATCCGGCCTCAGACCCTTGACACTTACTAGCTGTGTGACCCTGGGCAAGTCACTTAACCCCAATTGCCTCACCAAAAAAACAAAAAAACACAAACAAACAAACAAAAAAACTCAAGCTCTGGCTCTCAAGAATCTCAGTCTATTGGGGGAAGCAACGTGCAAACCACTGTTTACAAGCAAGCTATGGAAAAGATAAAGTGGGAATAATCTCAGAAGAAAGGCACTAAGATTCAGGAGAACAAGGAAAAAGGCTCTTTGCAGAAGGTATGACTAGCTGAGACTTGAAGGAAGTCAGGAAAGCTAGGAGGCAGTCAGTCAGTCAACAATTTATTAAGTGCCTACTATGTGCCAAACTCTATACCACCTGATGGACACACACACATACACGTACACACACAGAGAGGCAAAAGATAATCCAGGCTCTCAATGAACTCACAGCTAAATGAGGGGGACAACAGAAAAAAATAACTATATACCAACAAGTTAGGTACAAGATAACTTGGAGATGATCACCACAAGAAGGGCACGGGGTGTGTAAGGGAGAGAATTCTATACAGAGGAGACAGCCGGGGTCAACATTCAGGGTCAGGAGAGCTTGCAAGTGACACTGGAAGGCAGGAAAGTGTAAGAAGTAGGCTCCATATTCCCTCTGGGGCCAGGGGACTCTGAAGGGTTTGGGGATAACATTTTCTGTACCATCATTAGCTTCAATTCCCATTGTCTATGTTCACACCATCTGGGAGGGGGAGTAACTAATAACCCCGTTTTATTATGTGATCATTCTATCATCATCACCACCACCATCATCCTCCTCATTATTTTTATCATCATCACACTTGAAAGTTTCCAAAGGGCTTTACAAGCATCATCTTATTTTATCCTCATAACCACCCTGAGAGGTGGGTGTTATTATCATCCCATTTTACATTGGAGAAAATGAAGACAGACAGAGTTGAAGTGACTTGCCCAGGGTCACATCAGTAAAATCTGAGGACAGAGTTGAACTTAGGTCTTCCTAACCCAGGGTCCAATGCCCTGTCATTTAACCACTTAACACCAAGTAGCTCTTACGAAGGATTATTTATGTTAAAGATAGAGCAAGAAGAAATATACCAACACCTCCTTCCATCCCATCTTGGTCTAGGGTGAGGGAGATTAGGCTTTCAGATTAGCTCAGTTCCTAAATAGCATTAGTCCCATTGAGTTCATCATGTCCCACGTCCCAGGACTGCCTGATGAGCCTGCACCCCACCTACAGCTGAGTTGGTGTCCCCAACATCACTCCTTCTCAGAACATTGATGCAAGGAATACTGATGCTATACTAACTGCTAACCGCAAATCTATAACACTGGGATGCCAAGGTACCCTCTGGATCTTTTGCAGCTCTACCCCTTCCAAGCTCTCCCACATACCCCTTGTTTGGACATGCCATCTCCCTTGTTAGAATATAGCATAGCCTCCTTGAGGGTAAGCACTGCTTCACTTTTGTTTTTGTATCCTTATCACTTGGAACAGGAAGAAGGTTGGGGAAAAGCACTTATTAAACTCTTGCTGCATACCAATAAACATTGATTAAGTGTCTAGTGTATACTAAGGCACTGTGCTGAGAACCAGGGAATGTAAAAAAAAAAAAAGAAGCAATCAAGATAGATAGGCCCTGCCCTCAAGAAGCTTACTTTCTAAGGAGGGAAGATAAGACACCAAAAGGAGCTGAAATGGGGGGAGGGGAGCAGGACAAAGATGAAGGTCCCCAATGTATGGTTTTGAACTCTGGAAATCAGCAGCAGAGCCAAGGTGGCGAAGGAAGGCTAACCCACGTGAGACTTTCTACAAGATGGAGTCCAAGGAAAGAATTTACTAGTAGGAGAAGGGGGCTAAGCTGGTAGAGGGACATTCCTGGTAAGCAGCTCTATCAGGGTGACCGGATGTTACAGCCCAACGCTACAGAGACCCCAGGCACTGAGAGAAGTCAAAAGTCAGGAGCAGAGCCAGGAAGGGAAGGAAGGCTGGCCAGTCTGGGCCTCTCCACAAATGGAAGTCCCAGGAGGAACTCAACAAAGAGGGAGGGATTGGCAAAGAGAAGACTGGGTGAGAAGACCGAAGGGATAATTCGATATTCTAGTGCCTAATACAGAATAGGAACTGAATAAATGCTTTTTAACTGATTATCCTCCCTGGGTCTCAGTTTCCTCATCTGTAAAACAAAGGGAGGGACAGCTAGGTGTTGCAGTGGATAAAGCACCGGCCCTGGATTCAGGAGGATCTGAGTTCAAATGTGGCCTCAGACACTTGACACTTACTAGCTGTGTGACCCTGGGCAAGTCACTTAACCCTTATTGCCCCACAAAAAAAAAAAAGAAAAAAAGGAGTTAGATTAGATGCTTTCTAGGGTCCTTTCCAAGTCGATATCTGTGCTCAAACTCAGTATCATTCATCTCAGTGATGATGTGCTCATGCTAAGTATTATTGGTAGCATCAGTAATGACATAATCTGGGTCCCAACCACTTCTTCAGAGAAGGGAGGAAAAAGAACCTTAAGAAATCACCAAGGTGGGACCTCAGATGCACATGGGAAAATGGCTATTAGATTTACACATGGAGAAAAGAAAAGAGGGGAAAAGGAAGGGGGAAAAAGAATCTTACATGATAAGTTTATTAATTATTTAAAAGGAGTAGCAATTTGTACATAATAGATTTTCGGTTTCATGTGCAATCATCTTTTTTCAAGACAATGAGGGTTAAGTGATATGCCCCGGATCACACAGCTAGTAAGTGTCCAGTGTCTGAGGCTGGATTTGAACTCAGGTCCTTCTGAATCCAGGGCTGGTGCTTTATCTACTGTACCACCTAGCTGCCCACAATCATCTCCCCCCCCATATTCTACTATGTTATGGAAATGCTTGTGTTATTTCTTAAGTTCAGAATTAAATAAAATAAATAAAACTAAAAGATTTACATAGGAATATCTATGGGTTGGCTGTAATCCCTTTCCTCTTAACACTACCTTTGAATACATAACAGTCCTTCCGGTAAGAACTGGACTGGCCACCAGCAGGGGGACCCAATTTGCAAGGGGGCCCTAGGGGTTGTATTTCTTTGTTTATTTTATAATAAATATTTTTATTTATAGTTTGGGGTTCCAATTTTTATCTATCCTTCCCTCCTTCCCCGCCCCTCTCCCCGAGGCAGGAAATAATCAGATATGGGTAATACATGTATAATTATGTTAAACATTACCATATTTGTCATTTTGTACAAGAAAACTTGATTAAAAGAAAAAATTATAGAAAGTAAAAAATAGTATTGGGGGACCGATTTTTAATTGGGGAGTACTAGCTAAGCGACTTGCCACAATATTGGGGCAAGGAAAGAAACCAGCAGCCTCCCTCAAAACAGAACAAGATTTATTTTAACAACAACGAACTTAAAAAAAAAAAACACAAACAGGATCAGTAGGATCAAGGGAAAGGAAATAAAATGGGGAAAGGGAAATTATAATACCTGAAAAAATACCACCACCCAGGAATCAGCTGAAAATATGCAGCAGAACGCCTGTGGCTTTCCAGCTTCCACCTAGAATGCCCAATTCTCCTCCCCCAAACCTAGAAACACCCCACACAGCCCCGGCCAATGGGATGGCCGCTCTGACAGTCACATGACTGCCCTCACTAGGCTTCCGATCATTATAATTTTGCCAGGTCCATGTAGGTGTCAGTGAGTGGTGATGATGTGAGTGAGGTGCCAGAGCCCTGGCAATGGGTGGAGCACCGTGCGGTTTTCGGAGCCCCATGCCAGTGTGCGCCGAGGCATAAAAACCTCAAATAACAATTAATTCTTTACAGTATGCTTCCATCTGTTCCATCAATATTGGAAGTGGATAGCATGTTTCATCAATAATCCTTTGGGATTGTCCTGGATCATTGTATTATTGAGAATAGTCAAGTCATTCACAGTTCTTCATCAAACAATATTGCTGACTCTGCACAACGTTCTCTTGGTTCTGCTCACTTCACTATACGTCATTTCATACCTATTGTGGGGGTTGTATTTTTTTCCAGCTTGGTAAGAGAGTGAGCTAACACTAGATCAGGACTAGAGGGCAGCATTTTCCCTCTCAGCTACGGTTTGGAAGGATCTTCCAAGTGGAAGAGAATGGATTAGAGGAGAGAGGGTCGGGAGGCAGAAGGCTCCTTGCTCACCACTTCCCTGCCTCACACATCTTCCTCTCCAATACACACAAGGATTAACATTATGACTTTAGCTGCAACATCTGCAGCTTGTGTCCTCTAGCCAAGCTTTCAGGGGAAAGCCTGGGATATCAAAATTAAAGGGACTTTGCCTTCTGTTCCAGGTTCTAACTCAAGTGACTAGGATGCTGAGGAAAAGGCAGCCACTTTTACAGTAGCCTGCTGGTGGGTCTTGTGGGTCTGCCTGCCATGAGTTTCTTCCCACTCAGATCCATCTTTCACTCAGCTTTCAAGGTTATTTTCCTTAAGCACAGGTTGGGGGCAGCTAGCTAGTGCAGTGGATAGGATGCCAGCCCTGGAGTCAAGAGGACCGGAGTTCAAATCTGACCCCAGATACTGACTAGCTCTGTGACCCTGGGCAAGTCACTCAGCTGTGTTTGCCTCAATTTCCTCATCTGGAAGATGAGCTGGTAAGGAAATGGCAAAGTACTGCAGTATTTTTGCCAAGAAAACCCCAAATGGGGTCATGGAGAGTAGGATATGATGGAAATGACTCAATGACAACAGAGCCCGATTCAGTCAATTTCAGTTGGTCCCTGTCACCTGCAGTATCAAATGTAAAAGCCTCTCTTTGATCTTTAAAGCCCTTCATGGCCTGGCCTCTTCCTACCTGTCCAGTCTTTTTATGCCTTACTCCCCTCCACAGACTCTGGGACCTGGTGACACTGGCCTATTCTGACTGTTCTTCCCATGAGGCATTCCCTCCCCCAACTCCTGCCATTTTCACCAGCTGTGCCCCAGGGCTGGGGGCCTCATTCCCTCTGTCTCTCTGTCTCTCTATTTCTGTCTCTGTCTCTCTGTCTCTCTCTGTCTTTCTGTTTCTGTCTTTCTCTGTGTGTCTCTCTGTCTCTGTTTCTATCTCTCTGTTTCTGTTCGTCTCTGTCTCTGACTCTGTCTCTGTCTCTGTTTCTGTCTCTCTGTCTCTGTCTCTCTGTCTCTGTCCCTCTGTCTCTCTCTGTCTCTGTTTCTGTCTCTATCTCTGTCTCTGTTTCTGTTTCTCTGTCTCTGTCTGTCCCTGTCTCTGTCTCTCTGTTTCTGTTTGTCTCTGTCTGTCTCTGTCTCTTTCTGTCTCTGTCTCTCCCTGTTTCTGTCTCTCTTTCTCTGTCTCTGTCTCTGTCCCTCTGTCTCTGTCTCTCTGTCTCTTTCTGTCTCTGTCTCTGCACTTCTGTCTCTCTGTTTCTGTCTGTCTGTCTCTCTCTCTGTGTCTCTATCTGTCTGTCTCTTTCTCTCTCTCTTTGTCTCTCTCTCTACCTCTCTCTCCCTAGCCCATCATGTATCTATCTCACTATTTCATATGCACATAGTAGTTTCCATGTTTTCTCCCAGCTTGAAGAGGCAGTTTCTAGAGAGCTGCCTCTATTCTTTGCCTTTCTTGGTATCTCTAGAACCCAGTACTTTGTGGGAACAATGTTTGTTGGGATGACTTGACATGGATGAACTGTGGTCCTTACTCCCCCCCACTACACACACACACACACCACTTTGCTTCAGAGGGCATGGTGGGTCCCTGCTCCTGCTTACATCCTTTGAATTTGTTAAAGACTGCATCTGACTAATCTTTTCTTATTTCCCCTACACACCTGTGGCCCACCTTGTCCCTGGCATCTTCATTGTGTCATTTTCTAAGTGGTTTGAAGGCCACTAACGAAAGATATCCGTGAGGGCCACGTGGAACTGGGGCCACTGTCACATTCATGTCTCATAAGCACAATTTCAAGGGCAGAATTACGGAACGAACGTTGGCCCTTCAATCTGGTGCATCACAGCACAAGCCTAGACCTATTGTGACATCTAGTGGTCATATATATGTATCACCAAATGAGAGGCTGATTTAAAAAGACAATTTAAAAACTCAAGAACAACACCAGGTTGCAGCCTGAAGAGACATGGTGACCCTAACGAAAGAAGTGACCACGATCCACGCCCACGTCCTCCCCTGCTTCCCCATGTTCTGCCCTGATTAGACCCCACTTTTGGTGTTTGTATTCAGTCCAGTAGACTGCGTTTTAGGAAGGGGATTCATTCAGCTCAAGTTTTATTAAAGGAGGTTGACTGTGACGGCAAGCGAAGAGGAGACAAAACAAGGTTTTAAATATAGAAGGAATGCTGTGAACACGAGATAGATGTGTTCTCCTTAATGCCAGGGATGGGACCAGAAGAGCAGAAGTTGTGAAGAAATAAAATTGGGCTTGATGTAAGGAAAATCTCCCTAAGATCAGGACTCTACCAACGTGAAATGGGCCACCATGGCAGGGCGTGGCCTATCAGATGCCATTCTCTGCCTCCTGACTCCATGCCTGGTCACTGGTATCCTTTTCACCTCCCTCCTCACCTCTGCCTCCTTCAACACTCAGCTCAACTACCTTGGCTCTCCCCAGTCCCTTCCCTATAAGACCACTTTCCATAGGGATTATTTATATCTTATATGTGTGTGTCTTGTGTTCTTCCATTAGATGTGAGCTCCTTCAGGGCTGGTACTAGGGTTTTTGCCTTTCTTTGTGTCCCCAGCACTCAACACAACCTGGAATATAAGAAGTGCTTGGGGCAGCTAGGTGGTGCAGTGGATAGAGCACCGGCCCTGGAGTCAGGAGTACCTGGGTTCAAATCTGGCCTCAGACACTTAACACTTACTAGCTGTGTGACCCTGGGCAAGTCACTTGACCCCAATTGCCTCACTAAAAAAAAAAAAAGTGCTTAATAGATGCTTCCTGACTGGTGGATTCCCACCACTACCACTGGTAGAGGTCTCCAGGTTAAGAACCTCCCTGCTGGCCTGCCTGCCTGTCTGCCTACCTACATGCCTGCCTCCTACCTTGCTTGGCAAGAGCATAATAATCAACTGTCACCAAGTAACCTTCAGTCT
This sequence comes from Dromiciops gliroides, assembly GCF_019393635.1. NCBI lineage: Eukaryota > Metazoa > Chordata > Mammalia > Microbiotheria > Microbiotheriidae > Dromiciops > Dromiciops gliroides. Next base: position 45,525,200 of record NC_057864.1, on the reverse strand, counting down.
CTTTGGAATGGGAGTCATAATGATATCATGTCTAGTCAGAACAATACATGGGACTCATAGAATCATGTGGACTGGCTTGAGGACAAGACTTGAGTTGTTAATAGAGGAGGACTCCCTAGATTCAAAAGTGACTCAGACCTTGAAAAAGAGGAGACATCATCTCCATTGGCCCTCTGAACTAAGAATACAGAAGGTACAAATTACAATATAGCCTTCTTTATTTTGTTTTGTTTTGTTTTTGTTGTTAGCCTTCTTTCTTTAAGAGCTGGGGGCTACAGCACATGACCTGATTTCATCACTTCTTGGAGTTATGACTTAAAAGCACAGATATTCTAAGTCTTGTCCTCACCCTCTTCTTCCTGCAAGGTAGAGGAATAGTGCCCCACTTTTGCGATCTTTTATCTTGCTCTAGGATCAAAGATGTCTTGGTTCCCCCTTCCCTTTCCTTTCTACACCTCTTCTCTCCCTCTCTCCTTCTCCCCCCATCACTCTCCCTTTCTGAATTCCCTCTGCCTCTCTCTCTCATTGTATTTTTCTCTGTCTCTGTTTCATTTTCTTTCACACTCTCTCTGCCTCTTTGTCTCTGTTGGTCTGTTTCACATCTTTTTCTTCAGTCACAAAGAGGAGTAATAAGATAAAAAATCTTGTAGATCTCCCTGCTCCACACCACCCTACCTCTCTGAATGAGTTGGAAAGTCAATGGCTATGTCAAAGTAGACCCACTGTGGTCCAGGAGAGGTAACCCATTGTCATATTCCTTTCAGGAAGAACTCGTATATTTAAGGTTATTGTTAAGAACTCTGTTTTCATTTTATTGGCATTATTTTGATGATTTGTAAATTTGTATGAGATAGAAAGTTCTCTGATAATTCATGTGCTTGCTAAATCTCCATCAAGTTTTCCTCTCCCTTACACACAACTGTGTGTTTATTTAGTAGGGTTGAGCCATCTGGATGTATGTTGGTCCTAAATGAAGATCCCTGGATCTTTGGATTTTGGATGCTGTAGTCTCATTAAGAGAGGCTTTAGGGGCAGCTAGATGGCGCAGTGGATAGAGCACTAGCCCTGGAGTCAGGAGTACCTGAGTTCAAATCCAGTCTCAGACACTTAACACTTACTAGCTGTGTGACCCTGGGCAAGTCACTTAACCCCAACTGCCTCACTAAAAAAAAAAAAAAAAAAAGGAGAGAAGCTTTAGGGGGCAGCTAGATGGTGCAGTGAATAAAGCACCTGTCCTGGATTCAGGAGGACCTGAGTTCAAATCTGGCCTCAGACACTTGACACTTACTAGCTGTGTGACCTTGGGCAAGTCACTTAACCCTCATTGCCCAGCCCCCCCCAAAAGAAAAGAGAGAGGCTTTGCAGTGAGAAGCTGGCAGTGTATGTAGCAATACAGAGATTGTATGACCACTTGCCCACAGAATTGTACATGTAAGCTGAGATTTTCTCCTGAAACCTAATTGTACACTTTAGAAAAATGGCACTATCTAGTCATAAAACCTTCTGTGTAGGACCCAGGAACCCTTACTCTAGAAGAAAGGTCCATTTGGGTTCTTTACTTCTGATACTACTAATTATAGAACACTATACCAAGTATGCATTTCAAGCCTATTTTCCATAGATCTCCATAACCACAGATGCTTTGTACAGTTCCAACAAATTGAATTTTTTTTTGGTAACATGTTGCTAGAGCAGTGGATTTTCTGATGGGAGAGAATGGCAAAAAAAGAATCATTCCAAGGATTCTATGGAGTAATTACATGTCATACTCCAACAATACACCCCTCCACTATCTGTTATTAAAGGGAACCGATCCACCTGGACTAAGAAAGAACTGGACAGGAACACTGTAAAGTAGTAACCACATATACTAAATTAAATCACTTTTTGCATTGAGTACAATTTTTATTAGAAAGAAACTTGCTAATGGTTTTCACTCCATTGCTATCAAGTTTCTATTTTGTAAACTCTATGTGCCTAACTTTGCTCCTTTGCTATCTACCAAAGAAAAATTTGGGTTACCTTTTGTCATTGCCTCCATATTGTTGAGGACATGATCTGAATACAAGACTTATATGGGATCAGCATTCCCCAAGGATATAAATATTCTTTATTCCAAGGATATAAATGTTCTTTGTCACCCACTCAATTCTCTGTGCACACACCCAATAGCAACAATGTTTCCTTGCTCCAAACTGATAATGGAAGGGGAAAGGAAGGGAACCAATATTTATTAAGTACCTACTATGTGCAAGGTGATGGGCTAAGCACTTAATAAATATTATCTTTGTTCCCTACAATATCCCTCTGAGGTAGGTGCTATTATTTCCATTTTACAGTTGAGAAAACTGACGTAGGGTTTAAGTGAGAAGGAACAAAGTGCTAATCACCCAAGAAGGAGAACTATTTTTTAACAGAGACCAGGTATGAGTTGGGAAGAGAAGAGAAAGTGAGGTTTAGAAATTTCCTGTTCTAAGCTGCCAAGTTTTTTTTGATATAAGGGCAGCTAGATGGTATAGTGGATTGAGTGCCAGGCCTGGAGTCAGGAAGACCTGAGTTCAAATCCATTTTCAGATACTGTATAACCCTAGGTGAGCCACTTAACCCATTTTTGTGTCAGTTGCCTCATCGGAATAATAGAGATAATAACAGCACCTACCTCTCAGGGTCATTGTAAGGATCAAAAGAGATAATAATTGGGGCAGCTAGGTGGTACAGTGGATAGAGCACTGGCCCTGGAGTCAGGAGTGCCTGAGTTCAAATCCAGCCTCAGACACTTAATATTTACTAGCTGTGTGACCCTGGGCAAGTCACTTAACCCCAATTGCCTCACCAATAAATAAATAAATAAATAAATAAATAAACAAACAAACAAACAAACAAATAAATAAATAAATAAATAAATGTCACTTAATTTTAAAAAAAAGAGAGATAATAATTGTAAAGCATTCAGCATAGTGCCTAGCACATAGTGAATACTATTATTATCATATCCCCATGGGCTGTTTTATTTTTTTTCTGGGAGAAAATTATTATTTTCTTTTATTTATATTATTTTCTATTATATTGTTTTGGTTTGGTTTTGCGGGGCAATGAGGGTTAAGTGACTTGCCCAGGGTCACACAGCTAGTAAGTATCAAGTGTCTGAGGCCAGATTTGAACTCAGGTCCACTGCACCACCTAGTTCCCCCAAATTGTTGTTATTACAACAACAATAATAAAAATGAGGCAGAGCATGTTGGAGCCAGCTCCAACCTGCCAGCCTTTTGTTAAATATTCATTGTAAGAATTTACACCTCAGAAGTTCACAAAAATCAGGGCATGACTTCCTGTTTATTGATTGTCTAGACTTAAGAAAGTGGTGGAGAAAATGCTAAGAATGCCAATTAAATTTAAAAGTCTGTCCTGCATGATCGATTCTTAAACGCTGAACAGCACACCACGGAGGATGAGGAAGTAGGGTATAATGGATAGAATTTGGGGTTTGGAGTGAGAAGGACCTGGGTCCTGTTCTTACCTCTGACACTATCTATGCGACTCTGGAGCTAGACAAGGCTTTTATTTTCTCTTTGTGCCTCGAGCAATTTGTTTTTTAAGTCATTCATGGGTTTTGATCTGGGTAGTCTAGCTGAAGCCCCTCATTTTGTAGATGGAGATGCCAGGGCCCAGGGAGGTTATGGGATTTTTGTCATAGGTCACAGAAGAGGTGGATTTTGAACTCAGATACTCTAACCTGAGAGCCAATGCTGTTTCCTGCCTCCATCTAATTAGAACAGAGAAGAAGTAAGGCCTGAATCCAAGTCTCCTAACTTCTTAATCCCTATCCCTGTGTACTTTACAGTTTGGGGGTAACCTAACTACTGGATGACAGGAAGTCATTATTTCCTTTTGGAGATGTTATCGACATACACTTGTCTTCCCATCTGAATGTAAGTTCCCTGAGAACAGGAACAATTCATCTTTGCATCCCCAGGGCCTACCACAGTACCAGGCAGATATTAGGTGTTATAAAAGGCCTTGTTTGACTTATCGATCTATAATTCCCATTTCTATAAAGCACCCCTTTTCCATTTATTTCCCCAGATCCCCAAGGTCAATAAGAGACTTGGGAAGAATGGAAGTTTCCTCCCATTTCTCCAGAAAACAAAACACAGACATGGAGTGTGGCAGCATCATTTGGCTCAGAAATCTACCACACAAAGCTGTAGACGTGTACATATGAGAGTTGCTAAGGCAGATCTGCCAACCTGCTTGAGCATATTTCTTTCCTGGAAACAAAAAAAACCCTGAGAAATGTAGTCATAGGAAGTAACTGAGTAGCACTGAGAAATTCCTCGTCAGTCCTATAGCAGATGAAGATGGACTACAAACTGAGCACTGAATTTGTAGTCCAAGACTTTGGGTTCAAATTCTGCCTGATGGAGTGATGTCAGGCAATTTCCTTCATGACTCTAATAAGGAAATTCCTCATCTGTATCAAGGTAGTTGGACTGTATGAAAATGTGATAGGGAAGATGGGAACCCTAGGAGGAAAGCAATCACTCCAACTTTAAGATTTAGAAAGGAAAGTTAAACATAATCTGAAGTAAACCCTTGATTTGGAGAGAACAAATTTCCAAAAGTTCTACAGCTAATATTTTAATAATAGGTAGCACCACTGACTGGATGTCCTGTAGACATCTTTAACTCAACATATCCCAAATTGAACTTCATATCTTTCCCTCAAAACCCTTTCTCTCTTCCTATTATTGTGGAAGGTTATGTGTACCACCATCTTCCCAGTTACCCAGGTTCACAAGCCATGTATCAACATTGGCTCCTCACTCTCACTCCTCTTATCCAATCAGCCATCACTTCCTATTGTTTCCACCTCCTTAATATCTTTCATATATGCCTCCTTCTCTACTCTGATATTTCTGCTTCTCTGGTGCAGACCTTCTTCCTCACTCACCCAGATCATTACAAGAGCCTGATGGATAGTCTCCTTCCTTTATCTCTTAGCACTTCAGTCCATCTTCCACTCAGTTGTCAAATTGATTTCCTTAAGTCCACTCCCCTATCCAATAAATCCTGGTGACTCCCTATTACCTATAGGAACAAATATCTGATCCTCTAAACTTGGCCCCTTCTTATTCATCTAGCCTTAAACACTTTTTGGGGGCAGCTGGGTGGCACAGTGGATAGAGCACTGGTCCTGGAGTCAAGAGAACCTGAGTACAAATCTCATCCCTGGGCAAGTAACTTAACCCAAATTGTCTTAAACATCAAGGGCCATCTTCAGTCAGTCCTGATCTACAGCTTGCCTGCCACTGGACCCAGATGACTGTGGAGGAGAGAGTGAGGTTGGTGACCTTGCAAAGCTCTCCCTCACTAAAATTCAATTCAGTGCAAGTCGTTATATCACCCCAATATCATGGTCCTCTTGGAGAATGAAGGACAAATAATGACAACAAAACACTTTACTCTCTCCTGTATACACTATGATCCAGTGACATTGGCTATTTCTCATGCAAAGCATTCCATTTCCCAACTAAGGGCCTTTTCATTAACTGTCTCCCACCTGGAATGCTTCCCTTCCTCATCTCTGCCTCCTGACATTTTTTGGCTTCAAGAGTCAGCTGAAGCCCCACCTTCTGCAAGAAGACTTTCCCAATCCTCCTTAATCACAGTGCCTTCCCACTGAGAGTACCTCAATTTATCTTATCCATCAATATGTATCTTCTTTGTTTGCATGTTTTCTTGCCTATTAGACTGTGAACTCCTTCAGAGAAGAGACTAGTTTTGTCTGTCTTTGCATCCCTAGAGTTTAAGATAGTGCCTGGTACACAGTAGGCTCTTAGTAAATGCTAAATGAGTGGCTGATTTATAAAGTGCTTTAAAATTTACCAAGTACTTTGCCTATATCTGTCATTTGATTTTCACAACAACCTTATGATGTAGATGTTATAATTATTTTCATTCTCCAGATGAAGCAACTGAGGCATAGAGAAGTGACTTTCCCTGGGCCATGCAGCTAGTAAGTGATTGAGGCTCTGGGCTTCTCTCTGGCCATCTCCCAGACCCAGAACACTCTCCCTCTCTCCCTCCAACTACTCACCTCCCTGGATTTCTTTATGTCCCAACTAAAATCCCACCTTTATACAGGAAGCCTTCCCAACCCCTCTTAATTCCAATGTCTTCCTCTTGTTATTTCCTATTTATCCTGTATGTAGTTAGCTTTGTATATATTTATTTGTTGTCTCTCCCATTAGATTGTAAGCTCCTTGAGGGCAGAGACTTCCTTTTGCCTCTCTTTGTATCCCCAGAACTTAGCACAGTGCCTGGCACATAGTAGGCACTTAGTAAATGTCTGCTGGTTGATTGATTGAGGTAGAATTTAAATTCAAGTGTTCCAGAATCCAAGGCCAACAAATAGGTATCTACTACACCCCCTAGCAGACTAGAGGAAGAAAATGATTCTGAAGACCAACAAGAAGGAAAAGGCAGAGGCGTCTTGAGATTAATGTAAGTTCACAAAGAACTCACCAAACAACTTAGCTTTTAAAAGACGTATAGAGAAGGTGGAAGCAAGGGCAGGTGATGAAGGGTGTGTGTAAAAGTGAGAAACTGTCCACTAGAAATAGTGTAAGGTGGGAGTCCAAGACTTTATGAGTCGAGGCTGCCAAGGAATGCTCAAGGCATTACAAGAGGTTGAATTTTTGTTGGACTTTGTTCCTTTTCTAAGGAAGGTTGGGGAAAGAGATGTGAGAAGGCAAATGGAGGCTAGGGCTGGGATAACCCATGGTCTACTGAAGGCAAAGGTGTAGAGACTTACTTTCTGTCTTTTTTTTTGTCAAGGAGAATAACCATTCAAATGAAAAGGAAAGAAGAAGCAGAGCTAACGGGGGTTGGTTTTCAAGGCAATTAAGAGAGTACCTAGCTGCCCTTGATGAGTTCAGGTCTCTAGGACATTATGAATGATATCCTTGGGTACTGAATTTTTATTTTTTTGCGGTGAGGCAATTGGGGGTTAAGTGAGTTGCCCAGGGTCACACAGCTAGTAAGTGTCAAGTGTCTGAGGTCGGATTTGAACTCAGGTCCTCCTGAATCCAGGGCTGGTGCTTTATCCACTGTGCCACCTAGCTGCACCTTGGGTACTGAATTAACAGGCTTGGTACCATTGCTTGAGCCACTATCAATGACCAGTAGATCATCAAGAATGATAATGTTCTCACAGGATTAGCAGATACCTGACAATTTTTTTTTTCTAAAAAAGGAAAGAAAATGGAGTCTGCAAACTCTGGAGAGTTGAGCTCAATTCCTATACTGAGCAAAATTCTCAGCAGTCTGTATTTATTAAACACTTACTATGTGCTGGGCATTGTGCTAAGTACTGGAAATTCAGATACAAGTAGAAAGACAGAGATAGAGAGACAGACCCTGATCTTAAGGAGTTTACATTCTAATAGGGGAAGACAAAACATACAAGAAACCTGAAAAGGATGGGGTGAAGGTACCTGGTTTAGGGACATGGTTGAGAAAGTCCAGAGCCCAAAACAGAGAAAAATGAAATGAAACTGGCTTGGGCACTCCCCTAAAACAGAGGTTCTAGACAGAGCCATCCAGTCAGGGGGCAGAAAAGGGGAAGGCACAGGTAGTACATGCTTCTAATGAATGGACTGTAAAACGTTTTATTTAAAGAGATGATTAGTGATCGATCATCTAGAAAATGAAGAATTGATCATAAAGAGCCAATTGACCTTTATCCAGCCAGTTAGTCCATAAGCATTTATTAAGTACCTACTATATGCCAGGCATCATACCTAGTACTGGGAATAGAAAGGCAAAAAACCCAAAACAAACCAGTACCTATTCTCAGACTAATGGAGGAGACAATATGAGAACAGGATAAATACAAGATAGTTTGGAGATAATTACCAAGGAATAATTAATCATTCAGAACAGGTCATACCAGACTAACTTCATTTTCTTTCTCTTCCTTTTTCAAAAAAAGCATTAATAGACTAATAGAACAGGGATATTTAGAGTTTACCTAGATTTTAGAAAAATATTTAGCAAAGTCTCTCATGTTATTCTTCTTTACAAGAGAGTTTTATGGGTTACATAATAATTAGTTCAGCAACTGCTCTCCCAAAAAATAGTTATTAACGGCTCAATATTAACGTGGAGAAGGGTCTCCAGTGGTTTGCACAAGGGGTCTACGCTTGGCTCTGCACTGTTAAACAATTTTAAGGTGGCATACTTCTCCCATTTTCAGATGACACAAAGCTGGAGGGGTTGCTAATATACTGTATGACCAGCTCTAAAAAGATCTTGAGAGGCTAGAACATTAGGGTGAATTGAATAAAATGAAGTCTTCCACTTGGTTAAAAATAACTTCATAAGCATATGGTGGGAGAGGTATTGTAAGAGAGCGGTTCATCTGAAAAAGATCTGGAGGTCTTAGTGCATTGCAAGCTTCATATGAATCAAGAAGGTGATCAAGCAGCTAAGCAAATGAATGAAACTTCAAGCTGCTGTTCCAGGCTGGGTCAGACTCAGATCATTTCCCTGGTAGTTGAGGTATGACATTGGGACAAAATTTCCTAGGTCATTCAACGGTTAACAAAAGATTGACTTAGCCACAGCAGGAATATATTTAACAAGGAGAGGCATCATGAACCCGTCCAGTTGATTCAGATGTGTGAAGTTCCTGCCATGATATACCTTAATCATCAGGGACCCACCTCCTCATGGCTGCTTTGTATTCAGGTGATGAAGATGGCACATCAACAGTCTGGCCCCATAGTCCCTTAAACTAATCCTGTCTTGAGATATTTATTGATAACTTTTAGGAAGGGAGAAGGGAATAAGCATTTACATGGCACCTACTATTTGTCAAGTGTTGTGTGCTAAGAGCTTTTCACATATTATCATCTCATTAGATGTTCACAGTAACCCTGTGAGGTAGGTGCTATTTGATGGTCAAGGAAACTGAAACACAGGTTAAGTAACCTGCCCAGCTATTAAGTGTCTAAGGCCAGATTTGAACTCCGGTCTTCCTGTCTTCAGGCCCAATATGCTATCTAATACTACACCAGCTGCCTCTGATCCCATCGTTCCTGTCAAAGCTGCATTAAAAAATGATGGTGTCCAGGAATAGGGAGATGATCCTGCTGCTTGACCTCTTTCAACTATATTTGGACCACTGTGCAGTCCTGAGTGTGAAATTTTAGAAATGGATGTAAGGTGGCAAGTGAAAACTTCGAGTTTTGTCGCATTTGAAATTTTGAGAATCTGGAATTCCAATTGAAAATCAATTTATTTGTAGTGCCAGCAACTATCAATGGTCTCTCAAGAACCAAAGACAAAGTATGCGTTTACAGAACTTTTTTATAGTCATAAAAGAGAAACAGGAACAAATAATTGCAGAATCTTGAAAAACCTGTTTTGATAATTTCTGATGGGCTGGGGATTGACCAAAAATGGAATGATTTACAGGAATAGGGAACTACAACAAGAACAGGGAAGTGGGTAGATTTACAATATTGAGCTGCTGGGTGTGCTGGGGGCATGGGGATCACCAAGCTGTCTATCTGATCGGCAATAACATTACATCAGTTATAACTGATAACATGGAGTTGCTGAGCTAGCTGAAAAGTGAGGCACTTGCTTGGTTGAGACACTACCACAAAATGAGGAACCAGCCATATCAGCTCCACTGTGCAGGAACTCACCTTAGCTATTCAGGAGTTCAGCTCTGCAGAAATGATGAATTTAATCTCTTACTACAATGATTATAAATTATATATATATATATATGTATATATGTGTATATATAATGTACATATTATACACACATATTATCTATATCTTACTCTAAAAGCTATCTGAATTAGGTCTCACAAGCTAAATCAACAGGTTGATCAATACTAACTTAATTAAAAATCGTTTCTTTCAATTCCCCCCTTTGACCCTTGAGGAAGTTAATTCTTCATGAATCACTTAAGTAAACTATCAAATTCTTTCAGTTTTTATAAATAATCTCCTAAAAGGTCTATTTGACTCTACATGGCTAGAGTCCGTTGTCCAATTTCTACTAACAGGTCACTGAACAATTGTAATGAAGTTGCAAAGGTGTCCAAAGCCTTGGCTTCTAATGTTGGGGATTGATTGGTCTTCGTCTGAAGCATTCAGTGACGTTCCCAATCTAACTCTCTTACTTCTATCAATACCAGTCTGAAAACATTTCTCAAGGTGACATGCCACCAACTCTATTAATTATATAATTATTATTTTTTAACACAAAAGTATGGCCTTTTCCCAATGTTCTCTTCTTATAAAACTTTACAGCTGATATAGATAACAGTTCCATAATATAAGCCAAAGGCAATGTCCCCACGAATTGCGCGTTTCAGAATGAACTGAGGTTGAAATGGTTGGTACTTTGAAGATGGAGTCTCAGGAGTCTCAGGAGGTTCAGGAGGTAGGTCCTCTACTGGATAGGATGAAGAGGCCCAGTTGGGATTGGAGGTTGAAGAGTTCATGGTTGGCTGTAAATTCCAGGAAGTGTCTTCAAGCAGGGACATGGTTTCGTGTGCCTTCTAGGAGAGTGGGGAGACTCAAATTACCTTATCATGATTAAATGGTTATTATAGAAACACTAGGCAAAAATGACACTTATGATCCTAAAATTTATGACTATAAAGTCAGCTATTATCCTAAAGCACGAGACATAGGCCAATTCAGGGGGAACCATGTCTATAATTTTTGCAGGTGTTATTTTAGTGAAGAATGAATTGCAAAAGCTACAACAGCAATTCATACAGATCCAGGTTAAGAATATATAGCCCATGGGGGCAGCTAGGTGATACAGTGGATAAAGCACCGGACCTGGATTCAGGAAAACCTGAGTTCAAATGCAGCCTTAGACACTTGACACTTACTAGCTGTGTGACCTTGGGCAAGTGACTTAACCTTCATTTCCCCACAAAAAAATAAAACAAAACAAAACAAAACAAAAAAGAATATACAGCCCAGAGCAAGTAGAGCCCATTTTACCAGAATGCAAAAAAAGAGAAGAAAGAAGGAAAGGAAGGAAGGAAAGAAAAGAAAAGAAAAGAAAAGAAAAGAAAAGAAAAGAAAAGAAAAGAAAAGAAAAGAAAAGAAAAGAAAAGAAAAGAAAAGAAAAGAAAAGAAAAGAAAAGAAAAGAAAAGAAAAGAAAGGAAAGGAAAAGAAAAGAAAAGAAAGGAAGAAAAAATCAAAGAAAAAGAAAAACCTCAAGAAAACCAAGACCCTATCCAAGAAAACCAAGACCCTATCCAAGAAAACCAAGAAGAGGGATCCCACCACAAGTCTTATTTGCAATATGTTGAGTATCAGACAGATTATTTTGTTGATTTCAGATATTCATGATAATCTAGCCTTATCTATTAGTGTAATAATAAGCAGGACTAGTTAAACTGCCTGATAACAGTGCAGGCCCCTTCTTTTGCAGCATTGAGAAGACCTATTACCAATAAATGTTGGAAAACCATTTCTGCTAACCAGCTAAACTTTATTTGAAGGGAGAAGAGTACACTTAATGTTTTACCAATAGCTTTAGTTATAGCCTGGGCAATAGCTGAATTTCTGTAGAAATGTGTCTAAAAGATTTGATGACATAAGTCATCCCAATGTTCAGGAACAGAGCCCAGAGAACTCTTTCCAAGTGTAGATTCAGCTGTAGGGTTTGTGGTGGTTGATCTTTTCAGATGCCTGTGCCACTGAAACTTGTGGACCTAGATAGGCATGTCCCATGTCACCCAGGGGGAAGGGAAGAAAAGGCTAAATCAGCATAGATTAAAAAAGTGACCCAGAGTCACAAATCTCCATGACAATTCTGCAATTTCTGTATTGTTATTGCTAAAATAGGTCCTACTACCATAAGTAAGGGTTATAAAGGAAAGTTTCTTGGATGAAACTGCTAAAAGGCAGGCTTTAGTACCAATAAATGATTCTGCCTTGTTAATCTCAGGGATAGGAAGAGTAAGCTTACAAGTGACATCATTCCCAAACTCTGTCCATCTATGTTCAGTCTTCCTTCTGCTAACACAGAGAGGAAATGTTGGCAGAGGTGATCTGAGAAGGAGTGATGGTATTCTGTCTTTATATGCTTCATGGCTCCTTGGGCTGAGAATCCAGATTTGGGTGGTTCTAAGAGGCCAGATTCCAGTTAGTGCCTTTAACCTTGGAGTTGGTGCAAAGGGTCCTGAAAAGTTGGGTATATCTGTGCCATGATTTCCTTGGCCAATCTTTGGTATGGTTTCATATGGTCGAACAGGAGTGACTTCCCATGAATCGAGGTAGGCTTGATGGAGATGTTGACACACCCAACTTCCATAGGGCCCAGTGAATTTTGCATTATATAAGTTCAACCCACCTCACCAAGAGAATCAATGCTACATATCAAAAGAAGCCTTATCTAGGGAGGATAGAGCTATGGTTAACATTGCTAAGACTGCTATGCAACAAGAGGGAAGTTTGCATGCTAATATGATTATAGAATAACATTATTACTAAGATAATGACTGCAATAGGTATCCAACCTTTGACCAGGTTATTCCAAAAGGATGGAGGATCTTAGCACCTGATGTAATAGGAGTGGATCTTGCTGCTTGAGGGAAGGTTAATTTTGTTCTCCTGGCCACCATTAAACCACTCTGTGTGTGTGTGTGTGTGTGTGTGTGTGTGTGTATGTATAGTCATTCCACTATAAGTATAGTCATTCCAATCAAATGTCCATGTCTTATCAGTGGAATTTAGGCACCAAACAATTTTTCCCCTCCTATTTGAGATGCTTCATATGTTAACATTATGTTTTTTCTGGAGAGAATGTCCAGCTATATATGGACTAGCCCTACATTTCCATTTTGTGGTGGTTTACAGCTGTCATGATATCTACTTTGGCCTGAAATCTGAATTTGAATAGCTATCTTAGTATTACTACCTGCAGGAACTTTATAACTATTATGTTGGCTGACTTCTACACCAGTTTGTCTCACGTGAAAACCTCTTCCTATGTACAATTACAGGTATTGGCCTAAATCCTGGAGAAACAATGGGTAGTAACAGCAAAACTAAAAGGAGAACTTGAGAAAGGGAGGTTTGGGGTCTAGGGCCGGCCTGCCCATCCACCACATTGTAATGCCCCAAACTGCAAGGCCTAATGTCAATGGTGCAACAAAAATTGCCCATTCTCTAGGAGTATTTGGTTTCTACCTCCTTCATCAAAAGAGTTAACACACCTTCTCAGTGAAGTAGACGAACAAGATAACACTCATACTGGGAGATAAATCAAAGCAAGCATTATGTATCACAGAATAAAACTTATTCTTATAAAGTAAATTGCAACAAATGTAAGTATCCTTATAGTAACCAGGAGCAGGCGTTACATGTAAACAGTGTATCCACAATCGCTCTTCTCTGATCTCGACTGAAGTCAGGGTGGTCGGCAGCACCTAGAATGGGATTTCTCAGGCTGGCTAAGCTCCACCACTTCAGTCCACTGGAAGTTCTTGATGTAGATGTTGTTGCAAGCATGGAAGTGGGGTAGCAAAAAGTATGAAGAGGGGCAGTATGTGTTGCTGCTCCTGCTTCTTGGAGTATTTTCTGTCTTATTCTGCAATTTTTGCATGTAGGAAGAAACAGGCGTGTCTTCTCTGTACATACTAGGGAGAAAGGTTTTGCCTTTTCAAGGAGAACATCAGTTCACTTAAGGTGGGTTTCAGCCTAGAGTATGCCTATTAATGATTTTAAGTTTCTTGATCATATGCTCCACCTGACCTGACCTTTGAGAGTGATAGGAAATATGAAATTTGGGGAATACTCTGACACAGGAGTGCTAGGCAGTGAGGTGGCACAGTGGATAGAACACTGGGCCTGGAGTCAGGAGGACCTGAGTTCAAATTCAGTCCCAGATACTTACTAGCTGTATGACCCTGGGCGATCCACTTGACCCTGTTTGCCTCAGTTTCCTCATCTTTAAACTGAACTGGACAAGGAAATGGCAAACCACTCCAGTATCTCTGCCAAGAAAACCCCAAATGGGGTCACAGAGACAGACATGACTGAAACAATTGAAGAACAACTAGACAGCAGTAAACTTGGGATGAGACTGAATAGGTGAAGTGAGTCCCCATATTAGAGTTGATGCAAGCAGGTGGGTCAAAGCAAAGGATTTTATTTTGCATGGAGCAATGACGGTTAAATGACTTGCCCAGAGTCACACAGCTAGTAATTGTCAAATGTATGAGGCCAGATTTGAACTCAGGTCCTCCTGAATCCAGGGCTGGTGCTTTATCCACTGCACCACCTTTCTGCCCCTGGGATAATTCCTTTGAGAAAGATTTTTGCAACAAAAGTTATAAGGGCTCTAGAGGCAGGAAAAGCCTCAGCCCATTGTGTGAGCTGATTGACAATGACAAGGCAAACTTTGTAATGGTTGTAGGCCTTTGCATGAAGTCAATCTGCAAAGGCTCCAATGGATTGTGAGCTAGAGGGATGCCACCAAAAGCTACTGCTCAGGAGGGATGTTGCTGGATAAATGCCTGACAAGCAGTGCATATATAAGAAACATGAATTCCAAGAGTACGTGATGCTGGGGTAACCCAAGACTGCTTTATTGTGTGTCTTATTCCCTGAATGCCAAAGTGGCGTCCCTTATGAATAAAGAAGCACTCCTGGTGATAGACGCTGTGGAGGAGTGCCTTACCTTCTAGAGTCAGCCAGACCCGCTTGCCCTTTGTACCTATGTTCCCATTTCTTAACCTCTGCATCATCATAGACTGAGTCAATGTCATCAAGGGAAGAGAGAAATCCTTACTTCTGGGTGTGGAGAGGTGAAACACATTGGCATCATCTGCTTGGTCATTCCCTCATGAGACAGGATAGAGGAGGCTGATGCCTTGGGTAGTGGGACAGTAGAAAGAAGAGCTTTGATGAAATTAGCATTACCTCTTTTCTCTTTTTTTGTGTGTGTTGTTGTTGGTGTGTGTGTGTGTGTGTGTGTGTGCGCGCGTGCGTGCGTGCGTGCATGCATGTGTTTTCAGGGCATTGAGGGTCAAGTGACTTGCCCAGGGTCACACAGCTAGTTAGTGCCAAGTGCCTGAGGCCAAAGTTGAACTCGGGTCCTTCAGAATCCTGAGCCGGTGCTTTATCCACTGAACCACCTAGTTGCCCCACCAATGACCTTAAAAGGAAGAAGTTAGGAATCATTGCTGGAGCCAAAGCATCCAACTGGCATGATAGAGTCTGAAGACATATCGGGAGTCAGTGTAGAAAGACAGCAGACTTGTATAAATTATTAGTTTAACTGCTAGGAAGCTGAGGTCAGATGGCAGAGTGACTACACAATATCTGTCAGAAACCACAGTGGTTTCTATATGCTGGGGGGCCATCCCTCATGAAGAAAGGCCCATCAGTGTACAGGACTAGGCCAGAATGTAAGGGGATGTCAGAAAAGTCGTCCCAGGGTTTCTCAGCTGCATTCACAATAGTGGCTGCTATGGAGTGGTCCACCTGAAGTAGGTAGATCAGGGAGCAAAGTGGCTGGATTCGAGACAGAACACTGCTTTAGAGTCCCACTTTCTTTGCCCAACAAAGTTACCTCATACTTAGCAAGCCACTGATCAGAAAAGGCTTGAGTGCAGTGTCTCCACAAAAGAGCCTCAGCCTCACGAGGGCACTGTATTATAAGTGGGGCTTCTAAAGCCAAATCACATCCCTTTTCTACTCAAAGGACAGTGGCCACCGCAGCTCTCGAGCAGGGTAGAACACTTGCAGCTTCTGAATCTAGCTCAGGGAAGTAATACGTAGTAGGGCAAAGGGAGGGTCCAAGGTGCTAGGTGAGCACCCCAGCATCTCACTTTTGCACAAAAAGAGAAAAAGAATGGCTGTGATCTGGGTGTCCTAGTGCCAGAGCTGAGAGCAAAGCCTTCGTGAGAGTGGCAAGGACATGTTCAGGCTCAAGCTGCAAGGGCTCTGGACCTGTCTTTGGTTAGAGCAGGTAAAGGGTTCATGGTCTCACCCAAAGATGGAATCCACCATCAGGACTATCTGGCTGCAACTAATATGGCGCTAAGTTGTTTCTCTTCTGAATGACTCACAGACATCTCCTGGAAGACAAAATGAAACCAAGATACTAGACCTGGGGAACGCACCACTGCACTTTTAATTTGGAGATTCTTCTCCAGTGAAGCTAGAGAAAAGGGAGATAGATGGCTGTCCTGACAATTTGGGGAACAGCTCATATGAGATCATCAACATACTGAACCAGGACAGAACCTTCAAAATTGATGAAAGCTAAGACCCATTGTACAACTTGAAAGAACAAGGTAGGACTTGCTATATACCCCTTGTGGCTGGCATGTTCACATCCACTGTATCTTTTTCTAGGTAAAGGCAAATGGAAATTGGGGATCTGGATGAATGGGAATACTAAAGAAGGCTGAGCACAAATCTTTCACAGTAAAGCAAGTAGCCTCACAAGGAAATAGAAGAGATATTTGTGGCAGGGTTGGGTGCTACATGGCATCTAGGAATAATGTGAGCATTTATGGTGTGTAAATCCTGAACAATAAACAGGTTTCCCAATCAGCCACTTCTGTAATAGTGGTCTTTTCTCCAAAGGAGAAAAGTTTTCAATTAAATCAGCAACATCTCCACAAATGAGATTATAACCTCTAAAAAATGGCTTGCAATTGAGTGATAACCATTGTTGGGAGCTCATCAAATTTGGGAGTGTTTCTCCTCCGCATAGAAGGATCAGATAGAGTGAAGGGCTGGTGAGTTCTTAAAGACAATAGACCTTCTGTCACATTGTTGAGCAACAGCTTTTCCCAAAGGGGACACCAGTAACAGGTTCCTCCTTTTTTGGAATTGGAATAGGCAGAAGGCAAGAGGGCTCTTTTGGGGGGGGGGGGCCAATGAGAGTTAAGTGACTTGCCCAGGGTCACACAGCTAGTAAGTGTCAAGTATCTGAGGCCGAATTTGAACTCAGGTCCTCCTGAATCCAGGGCTGGTGCTTTATCCACAGCGCCACCTAGCTGTCCCCAGAGAGGGCTCCTTTTGAGGTGGAAGGAATAGAATATCTGACAAATCAGCCCTTCAATAACTGCTCTTGGTTTTCTCAATGTAGAGTAGTCAAAAGTGCCATATTGAGGCTAAAATAGCTTATCAGCTAAATATCTTTAATTCCAAACTGGATTTCACACAATTTTATGACGTTTCTTTGTCATTCCCAGTTGAACCCAGAGCTTCCCTGATCCCACGATTAATAACTCTCCCAGAGGTGCTCCAATAGGGATGCAGTCAGTATTCCCCATAATCTTATAACTTACCTGTCACTTTAGTAGCAAGTCTTATTTTCTAATAGTTAGAACTATCTTTATACTGCAGAAATTTTCCTGTTGGTTGCGAATCAACCTCAGCAGTAAAGTCTATACCTTTTAAGGAATTAATAATTAGGGACAAGGCCTTTTTGTTAAATCTAGTAGTTTCAGAGATTTTTCTTTCTTTTGGGGGGGGGGGGTTAGTGAGACAATTGGGGTTAAGTGACTTGCCCAGGGTCACTCAGCTAGTAAGTGTCTGAGGCCAGATTTGAACTCAGGTCCTCCTGAATCCAGGGCCAGTGCTCTATCCACTGCACCACCTAGCTGCCCCCAGAGATTTTTCTAATTGCAAGATAAATTGTTCTGCCTGTAAAAAGGTCTTTTTTTTCTTTTTCTTTCTTTTTTTGCGGGACAATGAGGATTAAGTGACTTGCCCAGGGTCACACAGCTAGTAAATGTCAAGTGTCCGAGGCCAAATTTGAACTCAGGTCCTCCTGAATTCAGGGCACCACCTGTACCACCTAGCTATCCCCCTTTTTTGCTCTTAGAAGGGTTGTACTCTCCTTGCCTATCTGTCATTCTGCAAACAACAAAGATTCTACTGGTTGTGTGAGGGCTTGCTCTATTTATGACAAAGAATCTACTGCCTATGAGTCAGATTCTGTTATCTAAGATGTTACCATACAAAGGACATGGACAAATATGAGTAAACACACTAAATATATAATTTGAATTAGAAAATGAGACCCAACAGAACATTATAATAAATCAGAATAGATGCAAAGGGAAATCTTAAATCTCTCTGAGGCCTCTAGAGGTAGGATCTTACCCACTTCCACAAATAAATTTTCAAAGTATAAAAAGGCTTCCCACACCTGTAGGAGAAATGTTTCATCCTATGGCTGAGGTACTTCTGTTCCATTCAAAAAGGATTTCTGCTGACTCTAACAAGGAGTGTCCCATACCCAGAAGAGATTCTCCTATTTGCTACAGGAAATCTTTGTCTTGCCAATTCTATTTCCCCATTCAAGATGTCATTCTAATTTTTAAAACCTCCTGGGGAAAATCAGTTCAGTATACCCCAAACACACAAACACAGAAATACTTAGCAAAGTCTGCCTTCCCTATCTTCTGCTCAAGAAGTGAAAGCTCAGTCCCTGCTAGATGGAGAACTGATTAAACTCCGTCTCTGCTAAAGTGTGCACACAAGCTACAAATGAAACTGAAGGTACCTGTCACCTGAAAAAGATACCCCCTCTTATCAATTGCCTACAAAGAAGGGGGAATCTTCCTCAATAAAATGGGGGGGTTTACCTTGGCTTGGAAGAATCTAGAGGAAAGTCTGACTACTCAAGGTGGTCCTCCTCCGAGGAATTTCTTGGTGTAACACCTCACGGGAGCTCTCTTTAGGGAGATTCCTCAGGGAGGGCCATAGTGGAGGGTCAGGATCTGTCCCTTGGTCCCATATGGGTTGCCAGTTGTTGCACTGGAAATTTGGAGAGCCTAGATTCTAAGCAAAAATCAATTTAATAATAATGCTAGCAAGTACTAATAAATAGGCCAATTACAGTCAATTAGCCATTTGATAAGCATTTATTAAGTGTTTACTCTGTGTGTGGTACCACTTTACTAAGAACTGGAGATAAAACAAAAAACATGTATCTTTCCCTGAAAATGGAATCCATTCTGCTTTCTGTCATTATACAATTTTTTTCTTCTTCTGGACTCTAAGATTCCTTTTGACTTTTAAATTTTGTGATCTCTATGTGTCTTTATTTCATATTTACAGACAGAAAATGGAGAGGGGGAAAGTTCCTGTAAAAAAGATTTGTTTGCTTGGGCAGAAGGCTCTGCTATATGGACTATCTCCATTTTTAAGTTTTCTGTCCTTGAGAAGAGAAGCATTGTCAGCCTACCTAAAAGCCCCATTTCAAAAACCTGTTAAAAGTGGTTTTCAAAAAAACAGAAACAAAACCAAAAAGGGGCAGCTAGGTGGCATAGTGGATAAAGCACCAGCCCTGGATTCAGGAGGACCTAAGATCAAATGCGCCCTCAGACACTTGACACTTACTAGCTGTGTGACCCTAGGCAAGTCACTTAACCCTCATTGCCCTATCCCACCCAAAAAAGTGTTTTTCGAAAGTATGAAAAGTGAGAGTAAAATGGATCCACAGAGATACTTGTGTTCCCTGTTTCTTATTTGTCAATCCCCAAAGACACCCATTTCATACTGAAAGTAATATGATCAAATAGAATTATCCTGAAGGCAGAAATGGTTTCACTTTGTTCTTCCTGTCCCCAATGCCTGACATATAGTAAGTGCTTAAGAGATTATTGATCAAAATTTACATGCATCTATTTCAGGAATGAGCACCTTCATCAATGTTATATGACTTCAACAATTATCTAGTAGCCTCCTTTGTTTTAAATAGCTCAAAACCTAAAAGCTTTGTTGTGAGGATCATATGGGATAATAAATAATAAGAATTATTTTCACTCATTGGGGTGAGCCCTCTAAGATCCCTAGCATAATTCTTCTGAAGAATAAGACACTGCATAGCACTACCACAAAAATATACCTCCTACTGAGACAGGGTATCCTAAATTTCAACAATGATCCATGCCATGCTACTGAAAAATGGACTTTGCACCATAACACTAACCACATTATGACCACAGTCATGGTAATGAGTACAGTTATAATCCACAACGCTATGATGATATAAAAGTGTCATTTTTGTGGATAGAGCACCAGCCCTGGATTCAGGAGGACCTGAGTTCAAATCCGGCCTCAGACACTTGACACTTAATAGCTGTGTGACCCTGAGCAAGTCACTTAACCCTCATTGCCCCACCAAAAAAAAAAGTGTCATTTTGGCATCTGTGGCTAGGCTGCCATCCAGCTAGCAAACAAGGAAATGGCTCCTGATTTTATTGACTTAATTTGACTTGAAAAGACAGGTAAAGTTATCCCCACAGTTCTGTTGCCATCAGTACTGCAGAAAAAAATTCCATTAAAACTATCTCACATGCTGCCTGGAAGCTTAATTGGGATTCAACTTCCTTCATTGCTAAAAACGACACAGCACAACACATCAAACAAACAAGAGACCAATATGTATGTTTGTAAAACATAAATAACCATTTGATCACATGCTTTAGTTTTCTTAAGATCAACACTTTTTTATCGTCACATAGCCAAGCAATTGAAATCACCTCACTCTACTCAGATCCCACCCTAGAACCGTGTTAGTTACATGCTGTGGGGACATTTCCATTGCATTTCCTGTCACAACATTTGACTTCACATACAGATAGACTATCCCCATGTGCTTTTCCTAAGTTCTGATTCATCTTGGCAAATGTGTCACTTCCAATTTATCTACAGAGCCAGAATATACAACTAACCCCTTAATATATGGAAGATATTACCTATATGTATACAAGTACCTACTGTTTGTAATGCTCTGTCTAGGCTTAGGATGAAGATCTGTCAACGCATACATCCCAAAGACAACATCAACCTTATCTGATTACCTTTAAGATAAGTCTTTCTACATAATTTAGAAAAAACTTACTATTGCAAAATCTGCTATTTACAGGGAGAATAATGTACCATTTACTTTTAAGTAATCTTGAGGGTGGAAAGGGAATAGGGAAGGAAGATTTACCTAACTTTCTTTAGACATACCAAACTTAGTTGGTACCAAATGGGTCACTATCTGAATTTCTTTTCTACATGTCAAGTACAAGAAAAAGTATAATGCTAAAAATGGGGGAGGGGAGCCAACCTCCAAGGTGTGCAATCAGGAATTGGACTTGGGTACCAAAATGACAGTATTAGTAATATTCTTGGGGGCAGCTAGGTGGTGCAGTGGATAAAGCACCCGCCCTGGATTCAGGAGGACCTAAGTTCAAATCCAGCCTCTGACACTTAACACTTACTAGCTGTGTGACCCTGGGCAAGTCATTTAACCCCCACTGCCCTGCCAAAAAAAAAAAAAAAGCAATATTATTCTTTCAAAGGGTCCAGACAACTGCATTTTAAGAGAAAAGTTTTTTGCTTGTTGTTTTGGTCTGGACCTATAACATCATCCATGTAGGATAATGGTACAGAAACTCTCATTGCTAATGCTCTGAAACTTATACTCTTCATTGTTTGAGGCCCTAGGAGGCTTCCTGACTTGCCCAGGGTCATTCAGCCAATATATGTCAGAGGTGGGACTTCAATCACAGTCTTTCCAACTTGGACCCTTATTCTGCTCCTGAAAAGTTAAAATAAAAAATAGCCTGAGTCTGGATCTCAGATTTTCTCTGTAGCAATGGAAGTAATTATCAGCCTAATTGAACTGACCTTGGAATTCTTTCTAAATCCTATTGTTGCAGAGAGGCAACAATATAAATTTGAAAGGGGGAAGCCACTGGAGAAATAAACGTTTAGGAGCAGGATTTCTTTCTTTTTTTAAACAAATTAATGCACAGAATAGTTTTGGACTTAACAATAACTTAAAAAGAACAAAAACTATATTTTTTAAAAAGTGAAAGCAAAATTGCTTCTGTAAAAACAATAAAACTTTATTATTCTTTTCTCCCAGTTTTGATTCAATTAAAAATAAAATTTTGGCCAAAATAATTCTAGATATGTGAAAATCCTTATTCATTAAAAACATGTTTATATTCATTTAGAAATGGGACGAAAACAAAACAGTGAGTTCCTGGAGTTGTGATTAATTTCAATTATACTTACCTCAAATTATTTGTTTTTAACCTTTAGGACAAAGTAAAGTGGCACCCAAAATGTAACAAGACAATTTATTTTTTTAATAGTTGCAGGAGAGTAGGATGTGTGGAGAATTTTTCTTGTCTTCCTTCTTCTTTCATTTGATATTATTTCCTAAAGAATTTAAACATTTAGTCCTTCTTTTGTGGATTTTACAAAACTGGGGACTTTAAAAATGATGCAACTGTCAATCTTTTTGGTTTTGTTTTTGTTTCCCCTTGAACATTTTTTTAAAATGGCATTTCTGAAGACAGTGAATATTGCACAAAACAAGGTAGAAATGGCCACAGCCTGGAACACCAAAGGCCTGACTTTGACCTATGATCTTTGGTAAGGAAATCACTTATCTTTTACCTTATAGACTAGAGATTTTTTAAAAGATACTTTCACTTTCTATGCCAGGATTGTTTTGATGCGTCTGGTAAATCCTAAAGTGATTTTAAAATATGGGCAGCTATTATCATTGTATTATGATCATATAATTGATTGTAATCAAACAGAACTGGTTATTGGATGTTAATGTGAAATGAAAAAAAGAGAGGCAAAGAGGGGAGGGGATAGAAGAAAGAAATAAGGAAAGAGAAGGGAGGGAGGGGAAGGAAAGAGAGGGAGGATAAAGGAGAAAAGAAGAGGGAGAGAGCTTTCTGATATACTACAATTAAAATATCTGAAATTTTGAGCTCAAAATATAGTGAACCAAAGGGAAAAGTACAAAAATGTCATTCTTTCTTAGGTGTAATTTCACCCTGGGGCTTCTATTGTCATATCTATAAAACCATGGTCCAAAGTAAATTGTAGAAGCTCTTGGGGTCCTAAGGCTTTTTTGTTTGTTTGTTTGTTTTTTGTGAGTTTTTTTTTTTTTTTTGCTGTTACTGTGTTGCTATGTTTTTTAAAGAGTAAGGAAACCAGGAAACTATAGTGTATGATTAAATCCTCTTCTCATGACTAAACACACCTCATTTCTGAATTGTTTTATCTCTAACCCACTATTTCTCCCCTTAGTAAAGATGGGTTCCTAAACAAATGAAAGGAACAGCAGGTTCTGTGCATTGGGAAGGGGTCACCACCTCAGTCCTCCATTGAGCTATACAATATTAGGATTTTTAAAGCAAATGAATAAACAGTCTCATCTACTAGGATAACTGAGAAATCATTAGCAATGATTAGAAAGGAAAAGCTAGCCAGACAGAACAAAACCAGCTAGGATGCAAGAGGACAAAGTGATTTCCTTTACACAATGCCTTGAACTAAGCCCCTTCGTTAGAAATCAAGGGTGAAGTATAAGAAGCTCTCTGAGATTTTCTAAATGAAACTACCTTCTTTCCTCACCTCTCCCCAGGAGAGATGGACACTTCATTTCGTCCATCTTTTAGGGCTATTACACTAGGCTCCATAAATATGAAATTTATGCCCCAAAGGGAATTTTTTATGCTTTCAAGGCATTCCCATGGCATCTGGAGACCTCTACTTGCTTACCAATATGGCATCTTTTCTCTTGGCTACCCAGTGGGAATAGCACAAAAAGAGCTACAATCCACACCTCAGCAGGTAGGATATGTAGAAAACAAAGACTATGTTAATGTATATGGCATCACTGTTCCAAAATAGATCAGTATAAATAGGCACACGTGAGCAAGGAAATTTCAGAAACTCACACCAAGGCTAGACGAAGCAATTGAAATTTGTCTATTGGTTAGGATGGTTTTATTTATTTCAAATGCACTGTTGATCACTTCTATCCAAATTATATAGCCCCACTTCCTATTTTCAATAAAAAACAAAATGCAATCCCTCCATTCTCTTATTTTCTCCATCTGAATGCCCATCTCTCATCCCCAAGCTCACTTGTCTTCAATTGTTCAATCTACTAGCTGCTTCCCTACTCTCTTCAGACATGTTCACGTCTTCCTTCCCTTTAAAAAATCCTCATTTGATCAATCCATCTGTTACACATCTTCCGATGTCTCTCCTCCTTTTTGTGATAACTTGAGACCATTAGCAATACTTGCTTGTATTTCCTTTCCTTTTACTCAAATTAACTCTACAATCTGACTTCTGACTTCATCATTTAATTAAAACTATTCTCTCCCAAATTACCAATCATCTCTTTTTTGCCAAACCTAATTGCCCTTTCTTAGACTTCATCCTCTTCCTCCTCCTCCTCCTTCTTCTTCTTCTCCGTATTCTTGCAGGGCAATGGGGGTTAAGTGACTTGTCACACAGCTAGTTAATTGTCAAGTGTCTGAGGTCATATTTGAACTCAGGTCCTCCTGAATCCAGAGCCAGTGCTTTATCCACTGAGCCACCTAGCTGCCTCAGATCTCATCCTTCTTGACCACTCTGCAGCCTCTGACTATTAATCACCCTCTTCTTCTTTAGACTCTCTCTTCTTTATATTTTCAGGAGACTGATTTCTCTTGATTCTACCTGTTGGACAGTTTCTCAGTTTCCTTTGCTGGATCTTTTTCCAGGTTACACATGCTATGCTGACCATGAGTGTATCGTAAGACTCTACCCTGGTTCCACTGCTTGTCCTCACTCTATACTATTTTGTTTGATGATTTCATCAGCTCCCATGTATTAATTATCTTTATGCAGGTGATTCTCAGATCTATTTGTCCAGGCTTAACTTCTCTCCTAACCTTCAGTCTCACATTTCTAACTATCAATTAGACATTTTGAAATGAATGTCATACATGCATCTTAAAATCAACATGTTCAAAATTGAATTCATTACCTTTCCCCCCAAATCCTCTCATCTTCCTAACTTCCCAATTACTGTCAAGGATATAACTACCATTCCGGTCATTCAGACTTACATCTTAAATGTAATCCTTAATTCCTCAAGGGAAGGGGAGGATATCTTTCTATAATCCATAAGATACTTACCAGTATGAACATTAAGGAAGTAGCCAGGAAAGAAGAATCTGAGAGCAAGAATTAGCTCACATAATTAAGTGACATATTTGACCTTAAAACAACTAAAAATTCAACTTTCTACTTAGGAATGGGGAGTAATTTTCCAACTTATGAATTAGCTTCCTTGCTTCTCCTTTTTCCTTCTCAATGCCTAGCCACATAATAAGATTAACCCTAGTCACTCTAAAAGATCCTTTGTGTCTTTTACAATTCATAAAATATTTGTGGCAAGACTTAGGAAGAAAGTTGAAACTAGCTTAATTACTAACATGAGGCTACTGAATTTTCTGGGTATCATAATAATCCATGATGATTTCATTTGTGTAAACCAAGAGCTGATCATGTACATTTCTGAAATTGAAACAAGGAGGCCTCTAACATGAAAAGGACTTAGAATAACTGTGGGCTGCAGAATTCCATTTTGCAACGGAAGGCAATTGAGGCAGAGATCTGAACACAATCAATTTATTAGGGAAAACAGTAGTCCCTAAGAAATTGTATCCAAGACTTTCCTTTCAGTCAAGAATCCTAAAGCTCATAGGCTGCTGGTTTTTATAGACCATGAGAAGTTACTGTGACCCTGGGCAAGTCACTTAACCCCAATTGCCTCACTAAAAAAAAGAAAGAAAGAAAGAAAGAAAGAAAGAAAGAAAGAAAGAAAGAAAGAAAGAAAGAAAGAAAGAAAGAAAGAAAGAAAGAAAGAAAGAAAAAGAAAGAGAAGTTACTAAAAATAGAATAAGGCAATGCAATTGCATGATTGGTCATTTTAATGGGGAATTTCTATGACTTGCCAAGGAAAACACCCATCAAACACTTAATACTTTGTCAGCAGTCCTTTCAGGCTTTCCACAAGCCATAAGGCTTTGTCAGCAGCATCTTGGGGCTTTCTACACTATGTAAGAACATTATGACAAGGTGATGATAGAGGAAAATTGAGTTTTTTCAAGTAAAGTTCACTCATAAAATTCATGGGGGTAGTGTCCATACAGCAAATTATTAACACCAGTTAATATAAATCCTAATAACAGGTCTAACTAATATAAAATAAATCTATCCTATAAATCAATAAGAAGTAATATTATCATTAATACATGACAGGTTTGTTAATTGTAACCTATATAATTCTTAATCGTTAATTAATTCTATAATGTAGGAATCTACAGTATTAACTAAATCAAATTTAACTCAATTCTACTTAGCTCACTAATAGAATCATCAATACCTGTTAAATCACAATGAAATACTGATTAAATTGTGTTGGGGCATCAAAATTATTTTCACAACTTCCCCCTTCAATCCTTAAAAGACCTCTCTTTTCTGGAGTTATTAAAGGTCAAAGGACACAGGGAGGGCAGTTCCCTGTGGGCAATGCAAAATATCAGAGGGGGCAGTCCCTTCCTGAGGTGAGAGGCTGATAATAAGGGAAGAATGGGCACAATTATAAGATACTGATTAAGTGTCAATGATTAGGTTTACCTAAATACTATGAGAAACACACACATTAAAAATGACATACAATGCACAGCACAGTGGATCATGAATGACAAGAGTCAGTTATCTTCTAAGAGATTTGGCAGGCTTTATATAGATAAGGCATGAAGGATTGCAGTCTAAATCAGTATCACACTTGTTCCCACTGGACAAAATAAATGGTGATCATATTCTTCAGTATTCAAGGAAGCAGTTGAGATGGTTCTTGAAGATAAAAGTGTCATTTTGATGGTGGGATGCAACATTCTTACAGATTATGCAGACCAGCATGGACTTCCACTGAGTCATGGAAATAAGGCATCTTAAAAGTTGGAGCAAGAAAGGAAATAGGTTGTATCCTTCAAGTATGAGAAAGTCCATGAGCTGATAAACTAGGAGTAAAGGTGGAAGCAGATTGTGTAGAGATATGATACAGCTAACCATTGCTTGTGTATATGAAGGAGGAGACACAAAAGACTGAGATGAAGAGGTGAGGACAAGAGTTCAAGTATCAGGGCTCTGGAACCACTTGTGGAAGTGAAGATTCAAGCAAGCGAAAAGCTGGAAACACAGGTGCTGGTATCGGTGGTCACTGTGGAACAGGAGTCAGAGGTGGCTAGGAGACAAGCTCAAAAGTAAAATGCGATGGCGGCCAAAGGGCAGTGATGGGGCTATCTTCCTTATGTTCTTAAATAGGCACTCATGCGAGACATTCGGCAGTTTGGAGATGTTTGCATAACCCAAAACACATGCCCTTAAGGTAGCAGTTCTTCAAGCAACAAGCTGTACAACTTACGTGGAGTCAGAGTTATAGTGCAGTAGTTATTATTCCAACACCTTTGACTGTTCTCTTTCTTTGCTGTAGTTCTGAAGAAAGACACAGAGCTGTCACAATACTGGGGAGGGGGCAGGGTGTACCATAAGGTGAACTGTGAGAAAACCCACTGCAGACTACAAAGAAAGACTGAGTGTTGGGGGGAAGAGTTTCATTGGTGAAGGCGAGATGGTCCCAATGTTGAAGAAGAATCACTAACCTGTTGGGATGATACTCTAGGAGTGTGATTAATCAGGCAAGAGAAGAGAAAATGAGAGACATGGATGAGGGTCAGATGAGGGTGACTGGAAGAAATGCTCAGGGCAAGCCATAATCAAGTCCTATGAAGATGAAAGTCACCAAATAAAGTCTATTTTTATATTTTCATAGATCAATAGAGAGGTCATAGTCATGGGAAAGCCTAAGATATGAAGGTCAGTCTTTAAGGAACCTCGACTAGCTCATTGTTACTCCTGGTTTATCTGTGGGCAGCTCATCTGTGAGCAGTTAGATTTGCGAACATGGAGGCTCATGCCCAAACGAAGGCACTTATTCAAACGACATGCAGGACAACGACTCCTAGTGAGGAGAGTAATAGAGCAATTATTATTATGCAAACAACGGAATCGGCTCCTCCTCAATGGATAGTGGTCAAAAAACGTGGCACAGGATGAACAGGTAAAAATCCCATAATGATAACTGGCAGGAGTGGCCCCACACACCAGACAGGCCCTGGGGTGATACTCAGATTGAGATGTGGAAGGAACAGGAATTGAGGAATTTTGATGAGCACTCTTCTCTGTTTTTTCCAAAGTATGCTGGCAGTCTCTGTTACAGCCAAGCGGTTTCAAGGATCGATGGGGCATGTTGGTAGATGGATATGGAGACTCAGTAGAAGAGAATGTGGGTGTTGCAGAAACAAACCAATTTCTTTGCATGTCTTGAGTTTTCAGGACGCCTTGGAAGAGTAGAGTAGCCATCCAGCTAGGATAACCAAACAGTCAGAGGTTAAAACTGCGCATTAACTATCATATGGGCAGCTAGAGTAATAGAATAGCATGTTAGACTAGGACTCAGCAAAGAAGGTATCGAACTCTTTCCATTGTTCCAAAGTTTGCACAACCATTTGTGCTAAGCCATTAGCCTGATCTTGAAGGGAGCTGATATAATCATGGATAAACTGAACAAAGTAATCGATCTGACTTGTGAGAGTCATTAGATTTCCCTAGAGTCTCAGTTGATCTCCCTATCTCTAGCGATAGAGTGGTGGTGGTCTTGATGGATGTCGAGGTTCCTGCTGCCTGAACATGGCTTTTTTCTTCAGATCCGTAGGATTAGTTCCCCATGTATTCTTACCCCTTTTGCTCAAACCTGATAACAATGTTTGCAAGCTGTATTCTACTTCTTTTGGATATTCTTAGTGATAATGCAATTACCATTTGAGAAGGTGCTTCTTTCCTACAATTCTGCTAAAGAACATTTTACAGCATTTATAAATAAAAAGCTTCATAACATGGATAGAGCATCAGCCCTGGATTCAGGAGTACCTGAGTTCAAATCTGACCTCAGACACTTAACACTTACTAGCTGTGGGACCCTGGGCAAGTCACTTAACCCCAATTGCCTCACCAAAAAAAGAAACTTCCCAATGATACCCAAAGGCAAAGTCTCCGCAAACACCATAGAAAAATTATAGATAAAGGAAGAGGTATATGTAGAAGTACCAAGGCAAGACACAAGGCAGACTCGAGTACAGACCAGTTCCTGGGAATCAGATATTAGAG
This sequence comes from Dromiciops gliroides, assembly GCF_019393635.1. NCBI lineage: Eukaryota > Metazoa > Chordata > Mammalia > Microbiotheria > Microbiotheriidae > Dromiciops > Dromiciops gliroides. The sequence continues at coordinate 45,496,084 of NC_057864.1, read as the reverse complement.
AAATGGACAATAGTGGAGAGATGGACGGATGCTTATGAAAATGGAAAGTATCTACAGTTAGAAGTGTGTCTTGACAGGGGGGGCTAGGAAAGAGCTCATGCTATTGAGAACAAAATGAAATACAGAATTTAACATGAGCAACAACAATTAGTCAGATACAAGAAGTCACACACTACTTTCAGGAATACACTGACCATATAGGGTTAAGGAATGGAGTCAGTTCATTAATTTGTGTCTCCCCCAGTGGAAAGAAAAATAATTTCATTCTTTTTTGAGGAAGAAACTGGATTTCCCTCTGAAGAAGGGCCAGGTTTCTTTCAGAGTCTTGAGGAACCATACCAGCTCAAAAACACCACTTAAGGTGGCAAGCTGGACAATCTCACCTGGTAGAGTTGATTATTTTATACTTACAAGACTGACTTCATTTGTGTCTTTTTTGGGTTTGTTTCCCAAAGAAGTTTCTACAGGAACCGCAAGCAGGACCCTCAAAGTAACCTTCTCTGGCTCTGTCCCCACAAATCACACAATGTTTCTGTTGAGGCAATCCAAAGTCCTCATGCTTGGCCTTAGAAGGGACAGCACTTAGGTGAGGCAATCCGGTCAAGTGTGGGGAAGACAAAGCACCCTGTGGGCCCATGGGTTCCAACCTCAGAGAAGGGGTAATGTCTTCTTCTACCATATTTTCCTGAAATTCATATAGCTGAATCTTTCCACAAACTGGGGCCACACAGTAAGCAAGCCCATAATAAATAGTAGATAGAATCTTTGCAGATAAAGAAGAAAATAATAATCAGTATTCCTAGTTGAGTTTTGAAACCAAACTTGAGGTCAATTTAGAGGCACACATAGTATAGCCAGAAAAGAACGATAATGCACAGGATAGTTGGAGCCCTTCTGAAAATAAAGGAGAGGAATCCATTGCCTTGGCCAAGAAAACCAAGATGATGGATCCTACTAATTTGAATCACCTGTGGTTACATGGGTTTCATGATTTGGTGAGTTATCATTCAAAATTCTTTGAAGCTCTTGAATATTTGTGAAATTATCACCTGTTATTGATGTAAGAAGAACAGGATTTGTTAACGATGGCACAGGGTCTCCCTTGTGCAGCAGTCGGATAATTCAATGCCATTTGATTTTCCATAGCCATATGAGCCACAGAGTCCATTTCTGTCTGTAAGCCAGAAATGGCTGCTCTAGTGTGTTGAATAGGGCTGCAGATATATCTTGAGCAAGTCTTTTAAGTAAAGCAGACAAGTTCCTGACAGATCTGACACTGAAGTCATTCCCAACTTAGAAATCAGAGTCCACAAGAAGGGATAACCTACGTCAAGTTTCATTACAGGATTACTCTCACCCGCCTACATTGTGCTTCTTTTAGATCAGTAACACAGGGTCCCAGTCCCGCCCCCATGTTTCAGGCAGTTCTTATTTCTACTACTCCCAGAGAATTAGATATACTCTCCCACAAGTTCCATGCCATACAGGTGGAGGAGAAGATTAAGCAACTCCAGCAGAAAACAAAAAACTGGCCAGGGGTAACCAACCCCCATGGTAACTCAACAATCCTTGTGCTACCATTAGTAAGATTCTGGCCATTGCAGGAGACCATTGCAAAGGAATTATTTGTGGGAGAGCTATTATTTATTTTTTAAATAATAAAATATTATTATTTTCCAGTTACATGTAAAGATAGTTTTCAATATTTGTTTTCATAAGATTTTTAGTTCCAAATTTTTCTACCTCCCTCCCTTCCCTCCCCCTCCCCAAGACAGAAAGCAATCTGATGTAGATTATATATGTACAATCACATTAAACATATTTCTGCATTAGTCATGTTGTGAAAGAAGAATCAGAACAAAAGGGAAAACCCTCAAAAAAGAAAAAAACACAAAAGTAGAAACAGTAAAGTTCAATCTGCATTCAGAATCCACAGTTCTTTTTTCTGGACGTGGAGAACATTTTCCATCATGAGTTCTTTAGAATTGTCTTGGATCATTGTATTGCTAAGAAGAGCTAAGTCTATCACAGTTGATCATCACACAATGTTGCTGTTAGTGTGTACAATGTTCTCCTGGTTCTGCTCAATTCACTCAGCATCAGTCCATTTAAGTCTTTGCAGGTTTTTCTGAAATCTATCTGCTCATCATTTCTTATAGCACAATAGTATTCCACTACATTCATATATCACAATTTGTTCAGCCATCCCCCAATTGTTGGGTGGGCATTCCCTCAATTTCTAATTCTTTGCCACCACAAAGAGAGCTGCTATAAATATTTTTGTACATGAGGGTCCTTTTCCCATTTTTATGATCTCTTTTGCATACAGACCCAGTAGTAATGGGTCAAAGGTATGAACAGTTTTATAGTGGGAGGTCATTATTTACTTTAAAATGTAGAATTAAAGCACAAAGGAAGATACATTACTGGCATCTAGAATGGTGAAAGTAAAATTACACTTTACTGAGTTTCCTACATTAATTTTGGAATCTACAGTTTTACTTTTTTAACATAGATAATGAAGTTTTGTAAAGGATGGGCCACGGCTAACAGAAAGAGCTTAGATTTAAGATTCACTTGGGCCACATTATTATGGGATAAGATGTGAAATTTGACCTAGAAATATCTGAGGGACTTGATTTTCATAGAGACTGGGGTGGCCCATTTATTTGGCTCCCAAGATCTACTATTTACAATACATCAAGCAAAAACAAAAGGTGCAAATGGCTCAATAAAAAAAAAAAAGATTACTGCCTGTTACTTGTGGCATGATCTCACATTAACAGGGAAAGCTAACCAAAGGTCAGTAGTGTGCCTACAAATTTGCTGACAAATTCAACATACCTGTGCCCCTTTAGCCTTAGCATGATGTATGACCTATTTATTATTATCCATTATGCATGACCTATCTGGTTATGCATAACAACAATAGAATTATTCAAAACACACTCATTCTTAGATGAAGCAGCAGCCTCCATTGATGCCAATGAAGAATTTCCCTTATCTGTGGAATTGGTCCAAGAAAACCTCTCTGCCTTAACCATTAAACAAATCTTGTCCTATTACAACTATTGCTCTATGTGGAGTTGAAGGCTTTTCATCTTTTTTCTTATACAAGCACAGATTAGACCTCCAGCATTCTTTGGGGTGCTGCTATGTATAATGGAGTCAAAAAGATTGGAATCTGCAAATGACTTCATCGTTATGAACATCAACGTCTCACTTTCTCCTTAGTATAGAGGTAGCTTCTTTGTGACTAAGGGAAATAGATAGTATTCCAATCAAATATATGGTGCAAGCCATCTTTTGGGGTGGATAGATACTTATCATCTCTAAGAATAAAAGGTGGCAATAAAGTCAATAGGCCAGGAATATAGCAAGGATTATATTGGCAGAGAGCTTTATCATCCTTTTTCACCTTTGTGTGGACTCCTCAGCTAAGCACAGATTAGATTCCTCCAAATTTGCATACTCTCCAACTATAACTGAATAACTCATGCATCAAGAGTATCACATTCTGATTTTTCTATTTCAGTGACACCTTTAGCTGTCTCTACGCATTCCTCTGTGTTATTTTCAAAATACATCTATTATGGAACATCATTCATTTATTTAGTTACAGTTGGTAGGAATTATGTTGGATCTAGTTCATCCTTGGAACATGTGATTCTGGCTCAGGTCAGGAACATCTTCATCAACCTAACTAACAAAACATTTATAATAATAAACTATCAATGAAATTAGTACAATAATCAAGAGTGACACTGAAATCAAAAGAAAAAAGAAAAATGCAGTCTACCATGAAAGAAGCAATGTAAAAACTGTAAGTCATTGCCTATCCCAGTTGTTGAGAGAGTGGTGATGGGACCAGTCACTGGGCTAGAAAGATTCTCATGGAAGACTGAAGGTGTAAAATATACTGTAGAAGAACTGATGGAAGAAGGGTCATTGTTAAGTTATCCAAAGTGACTCACTCCTTTGAAAAAGACTTTCATGGAATCATTCAAAATATGGAGGGGCATTGCTATGAAGGTCCACATAGGGAGTGGGTTTTACAGTAGACTGGGAGGGCACAGATCTAAAAGGAAGAGGTCCAGGAGCCATGGGCCCAGTGCCCATGAGGAAGAACACTTGCTGCTTGTCATACACAAAGTACATTCTCCTCGGAAATAATATTTCCAAGAGAAGCTCCCTGTAATTCTAGTACAACCTGGGAGCATTTTCACTTTCATTAGTATGATTCCCAGGAATACAGCTGTGAGATTTTCCCCATCCTTTAGTTATAAGAGATTCACCATAGTTATAAGTGATTTGATTAGGATAATAATCAATATATTAACTGAAAATTTGTGATTATATTTAGATATTATTTTATTACAATTATATAAGGTCAAAAGGTTAAGTCTCTCTTCTGTCTAACTTTCTAATGTCAAGGATTAAGTAATATCACAAGATACAGTAGTCAGCAATACTATATTTTAGTAACCATGAGTGACATACTTTACTCAAGGAGTTCATGCCGATCACCAGTGGCCTGACAATGACCCACCCTATTGTCATCATAGTGCTGACATTTATGGTCACTTAGGTAGTTCCTCATATTTCCTAAGAATATGTTTTAATTTTAGAATCACAACTAATTAAGATCAATACTATGTTATAGAAGTGTAACTTTTGGAAGGGTATATAAACCCATGGATTTTGTAACTCAGGTTCTTTCAGGTCCAACGCCCGGATGACCGGCTTTATTGGGAGACTAAAACTCTCAATAAGCCTATTGGCTTTGTTGGGGAACTAACCCTCTCTCAATAAACCTATTTGATTTATCCTGGAAACTCTGTTGTCTTTGTTCTTCTGTCAGACTTAGAAATTTTCCTGACACAGCCAAGGATCCCATTTCCCATTTGCCAGCATGTCATATTAGGTTCACATATAAGGCTTCCACCTCTATGACTTGGTTTCCAGTTGGCAGATTGGGTGTTAGAGCAAACGATAGGCCCTGCTGTTAAAATCAAGACAATGACAAATGGAGGCTAGTCTAGTCTTTGCATGATCTTTCTCATTCCTAACAATAAGCAGAAGTGTTGGAATCACTAAATAGCAAATAATCTCCAGGCATTTGGTGAGTTATACCAGCAAAGCTCCCCTTCCCTTCATGGAAGCAAATACAACCTAGTGAGGGAGTGTCCTTGTGGTAAATGCTAGATAGTGACATCACAACTGAAAGTAGTACATGAGGAATACCTCATTTAGTTTCACATAGCTCAATCATCATCATAAGCCAAAGAAACAAAAAACTAATCAAAACTTACACCCCTACAGGTAATGGTGTTTTATTCCTATCTAAAAGTCTTAGCAGGATTAGAAAAAACTTCAAGAAGAGACTGAGAATCATAACCCAGAATATGGCATGGGTGTTTTTTTAATATGTTTTAAATTTATGGACTAAAACAAGCATTTCCATTACACAGTACAATAAAAAAGATGATTGCACATGAAACTGCAAATCTACTATGCATAACTTGCTATTCCTTACAAATATATAACAAAATTATCATGTAAATTTCTTTTTCCCCCTTTTTGTTCATCCCTACTTCTCCCTGCTCTAGAGATTAGTCACAAATAGGTTTGTGTATATATGTTGATACACACATTTATATACACATATGTATATATACATACATGTATATATATAGAGAGAACTATATAGAAATTATTCTACATAAACTTCTATTTGTCAGGTCTTTCTCTGGATGCAGATAGCATCTTTCTTCATATGTCCTTTTAGTTAATTTGGCTATATAAATACCAAAATAGTCACAATAACTTATTCATTCAATACAATATTGTTACTGTATACAAATGTTCTCTTGATTCTGCTCATTTTGCTCTTCATAATTTCGTGCAAGTCTTTCCACGTTTTTCTAAGACCACTGAGTTCATCATTTCTTGGGGGCACGGTAGTATTTCATCGTAATAATATACCACAGCTTATTCAACTATCCCCCAATTTGATGGGTATCCCTGCAATTTCCAGTTTTTTTCCACCACAAAGAAAGCTGCTATCAATATCTTAGAACATATAGGTTCTTTTCCTTTTTCCCAAATCATCTTTGGAAACAGCTGTAGTAGTGGTATTGCTAGATCAAAGTCTATCAATGGTTTAATGACTCTTTGGGCATAATTCTAGATTGCTCTTTAAAATGTTTGGATCAGTTCACAATTCCACCAATAATGAAATAATGAAAATTGTTCCAATTTTTCCACATCCCCTCCAACAGTTGTTGCCTTCCCCTTCAGTTGTTTTAGCCAATATGGTTAAGTGTAAAATAGTATCTCAAGGCTGTTTTAATTTGCATTTCTCTAATCAATAATGATTTAAAGCATTTTTTCACGTAACTATTTGTTCCCAACATGCAGTAGAGCATTCTGAGATCATATTGGTCTGATCAGCCATAGTCAGACACACTGTAACTTGACTAACATATTGACATCATTTTGGTCTCCTTCAAGAATGAAGGACAACAACCAATATTTCTCTTTATATTTAGGTCATGAATTCATTTTGACCTTATCTTGGCAAATGGTTTAAGATACTGGTCTACATATAGCACAAGTTTTATGTGCAAACAATAAATGCATGAGTCCTTTTCTCCAATCTTGATGGCAATGAGAGTAGTTAGAAAAACCTAGAATGACCTTCCCAAACAGACTGAGTCCCACTAGTTCGCTGGAAGTTCTTAATGGAGACGTTTTCACCAGGAGAGCAGTGAAAAGTCTAAAGGTCCATTTTGTACTACCAGTCCTGAATCATGAAGCTCTTTCAATGTTTTCTGTAGTTCTCAGATATGGAAGGCAATAGAAGCATCCCCACAAAACGATGATTTCACTAGGGAGAAAGGTTTTGCACTTTTAGAAGGATGACCAAAAACATTTCATAAAGTGAAATATGTAATTCCCACTTCCCCACTCATGACCTTGGTCTGCTATACAAATAAAACAAGGCTAATGGGAGAATATCAGGCCATTTTAAATAGGTTTCAAAGCACAATTTACCAGTCATAGTCTTAGTTTCTCATTAATATGTTCACCTTGGCCAGCACTTTGAGGATGGGATGGGGTGTGAAACTTAGGAGTGATACCAAGATTAGAATATACTTAAGAGAGAACAGAATCTGTGAAAATGAGACCTTCTATCAGAATCTATGCAGGCAGGTAAAGCATACCTGGCTACAATTGTCTTAAATGGGAATTTGATTTTTTTAAAAAGGGAAGCTGTGGATTTAGAACCAGGGAATTCCTCAACCCACCAAGTAAGTTGGTCAGCAAAGACAAGACAGTGGTTATAATGAAGGCTTCTTGAACTTTTTCCACTCGGCACCCAAGAAATTTTTATATTACCCCAGATATATAGTTATATATAATAGGTATACATAACCTTTTACTGCTGCCAAATTTTTCACAATCCCCACATTCAGTTTAAGAAGCTAGACTTATAATGACTTGCTTTGGGCATATTAAAAAAATCAATCTGTAACTGTTCAAAAGGAATGTAAGTTAAAGGATGGCCACCAAATTTGGTGACTCAAAATGTATGTTGACTGAGGCAATCTGGGGCAAGTTGGACAAGTGACTGTTATGCAAGCTGTCACTGGGGTGAAGCCCGAGCAACCCATCCTCACCTAATTGAATCTATGATCCTTTATGTGCCATAACTACCATCTCCCCACCTTATGAATGAAAAGGCATATCTTGTGAAAACTCTGGGGGAGTAGTGGCTAACCTTCCTCAGTCAATCAAACCCCAGAAACCTGTTTAGACTTGTATAGCTGTTTCAACTTTTTAACCTCAGCATCACTGTAGGGAACAGTATGGACTGCTTGATATCACAGCCATTGGAGAAGAAAGAGTGATCAGTAGACAATGGAAAATCATTGAGATGAAGGATATGAAAGGGACTTTATAGAGCAGCTAACTTTGCAGTGGCATCTGCCTGGGCATTCCCACAAGAGACAGGATCAGTCCCATTGGCATGAGCAGAATCTTGAATAAAGGCTGCATTGGCAATAACCTTACCAGAGGAAGTTAAGGATCCACATTGCAACCACAACATCCTGACATGACAAGGATGAAAAGCATAGCAAGAGTAGGTGTAGATAGTAGTTTGAGTAAGGGCCATTGCCCTTACATTGCTCAGCAGCTTGCACACTCAAGTTAGAGAACAATGAAGCTGCCCAAAGTGTATCATGATCAGAGACCACAGAGGCTCAAGTGTAGTGCTCACTATTTTTCATGAAAGAAGAGCCATCATTATGAAAAACAAAGTCTGGATTCTTAAGAGGTACATGCATAAGGTCATTACAAAGCTTCTCAATCAAGGTGCAGTTATGCAAAGGCTCACCAGAAATAGGTACAGCACTGTTGCAGAGCAGTGTTGCTGGATTAAAACAACATTTTAAAGTGACATTCTCTTTCTCTAGCAAAGTCATCTCATACCCCCACCAGCCTCTGGTCAAAAAGGCTTGGGTACAGTGGCATAGCAATAAAATCTTGACTTAAGGGGGCACAGTACTGTTAAGGGGCATCCTAGGACAGGACCACAGGCTTTTCCCACTAAGAGGTCAGTGGCTGACCATAGGCACTGACCATAGGCAAGGTGGCATACCTACAGTTATATCATCCAGTTGAGCTGAATAATAAACCACATGGCACACTTCAGGTCCTAATGATTGAGTTAGGACCCGAGAAGCCATGCCCCTTCATTCATGTACAAAGAAAGCAAAAGGCTTACTGTAGTCTAGGAGGCATGGGGCAGGAGCAAACATTAATGCTTTTTTATGTTGGTCAAGGCAGCAAGGTGTTCAGGATCAAGAAACAAAGGTTTAACAATCTGGTCTTTAGTCAAAGCAACAAGAAGTTTATTAATCTCACCAAAGGATGGGATTCACTGCTAACAATATCCTGCTAATCCAAGGATGGCACATATCTGCTTCTTAGTTTTTGGAACAGATAATTGTTGAAAAGCCTGTATACATTTTTGGGAAATAGAACATGCCCCAGTAGACAAGACAAATCCAAGATACTCTACCTCAGGTTGACACCACCAAACCTTTCATCTGGAGACCTTATGGCCTCTTTGATGAAGCTGAAGAAGGAAATGATGGCAGTCCTTTTGGCAAGGTCTCAACAGTGAGTGATGCTAGCAGAAGATCACCACCACATTGGACTAGGACAGAGTCTGGAAAAACAATCGAAGCTAGTTATTGCTGCAAAATTTGGGAGAGCAAAGTTGGACTTCAGACATACCCTTGAGACCAATGAGTCCCATCCACTGTTGATTGTTCCAAGTGAAATCAAACAGGTATTAGGAATCTGGATGAATAGCAGTGCTAAAAATGCAGAGCACAGATCTAGCACAGCAAAGCAGGCTGCCTCACAAGGAACAGAACAAACAATCATAGCAGGGTTAGTAATCATAACTGGGACAGCTGACTTAAGGAGTCCCATATCAGAGGATGAAGTGGTCTATAAGGAGCTAGGAATATCAAGAGGTTTTCTCTACTATGGATGTATGAGGATAAAACAGAACAATGAAGGGGGTTCTTCATCAGAATAATTATTAGTAAAGTCTCTCAGTACAGGGAACAAAGATGTTGGGTCATCTGGTACATGTTGAGTCAAAGTATCATGGGGAAGACATGAGATAGTGGCCTCTAGTTTGCATGGAAGATTTCTTCCCAACAAAATCCTGGTGTGTCTGGTTTTAATAAAACCCTTACTAAAAGGGTTTCAGTAGGGACAGGATAGGTACCTATTAGGAATCTCCCTCAATTCTTATGTCTATGGATCCAACAGGAATTGGGTCTGGAATTTGGCATTTTTCTTAAGACTGAATAAGAAACTCCGGTATCTATGAGATAATCACAAAAGGTACCATCAATTTTAAAGGCAATTTGGTGTTCCCTTCTTCAAGGAGAGGGAAAGACAGGGATGAAGGGGCAAGGGTGTCAGATTCAAATGTGCTGACAGGGTATAGTCTGCACTTCTGTCTCACATCTTCATGCTAGAGGATTTCCTTGTAGCTGTCTAAAACCTGTCCCAATTTGCACCTGGGGCCTTAAAAACCCCTTGTCATTTGGTGGCCCCCAAAGGTCTATTATTGTTTCACCTGAGGTCTGATGAAACTACAGTGGAATCTCTGTTCTCCCTCTTCTTATCTTTTTCCTTAAACAGTTCTGAGTAAGATGTTCCTTTTTGTGGCAAAATCACTCTCTTATTTTCGCTCTAGGTTCATGGAGCACAGAAGGGGCCATGACCTGAATCAGGGCCAAGATGGATTGAGTTTTTAACTTGGTCTTCTCTTTTCTATCACATACTGTTTTCTTCCTTCACAACCATATTGGGCAATGGCCTTGAATTCACCCATATTTTTCCCATACCACCTAGGACAGTGTTTATAGAAGTACTAGCTGTTTTCTGACATTGATTTGCTGACAAAGGTAGCATTAACAATCCTTGAATCCTTGGGGGCGGAGAGGATCCAAAACAGTGAGGGATTTGGAACTTTTGCATAATCTGTCATAGAAGTGCATGGGTAGGGGTGGTTCTCATCTTCTTCTAGGGTGGTCTCCTGAAACTTACTCCAGTTGTCTGGGTGCACAGCACAGAGTTTTATGCCCCAAATTAAAGAATATATGGCTTACACCAGCAGGGTACAGTGTGGGGCGTTATTAGGGTCCCAATTTGGTTCTTGGTTTTTTTTTTTTTAGTGAGGCAATTGGGGTTAAGTGACTTGCCCAGGGTCACGCAGCTAGTAAGTGTTAAGTGTCTGAGGCTGGATTTGAACTCAGGTACTCCTGACTCTAGGGCCAGTGCTAGATCCACTGTGCCACCTAGCTGCCCCTTCCAATTTGGTTCTTGTTAAAAGCCAGTTAGAAAGACCCCCTGGACCTGCTGGAACATTTTCCCTTAGAACTCTGTTACCTGTATCTATTCTACCAGTTCTTTCTACCTCTGGGGCAAGGTTTCCATTAAGTCAGTTATATCTCCCTAGGCAGGATTATAACCTCTAAATAATGGCTTAAAATGGGTTATATCAGCTGCAGGTTAGGGAGAGCTTTCCTTCAAATGGAGAAGTCAGAAGAGCTGAAAGGGTGATGTTCTCTAATAAGAACTCCAGCCCCATAAAACTTTCCAAAACAGGGAAAATGCTAGTAGGTTGTGCTTCATTTATAGCGGTTGTAAGGAGAAGGAGACTAAGATGGAAATGCAGAGGGGAGAATGAGGAGGAAGAGGAGGATCATGTATAACAATATAAAGACTGCAGGGTTGGTTGAAAAATGAGAGGTTTAACTCAGAGGTTTCCCAGCAATACCAGTAATTCATTTGGTCTATGTGGGGTTTAGAAGATTGTGCAATCAAAGGTTCCAAATATTGGCAAAAACAAATCACATGATTCCTTAATATTTTCAAACCATGCCTTACATAGCCTAATAGTTCTTTTCTTTGTCATCTCTGGTTAGATGGGGAGTTTACCTTTATCGCATGATGCAGGAATTAACCCAATGGAGATCCTGTAGATGCTCATGCTTGATTCCATCTCTTCCTGGGCATCCCTATTGAAGAGTTTTCCTCCTTGGAAGTCTCCTAAAAGAATTTCTTTGAGGACGCTCCCTCTAGAAATTTCTGAATTTGTTTCTAAAAAGTTCCAATGAAGATTCTCCTACAACATCTGAGGATCATTCAGTGTAGGTCCTTTCCTATCAGGATATTCTCTGAAAGAATTTCTATGAGGACTCCCTCCTGAAGACCTTAATTTGCTTCTCTGTCCCCAAGGTTAAAAATGCTATTGTCCAGGAACTAGATTTTGATATAATTCTCCGATTTTTCTCAATCAAGTCTTTGGGGGCTTAATTTAATGGTCTCTGGGAATCCTCAGTGAAAACCCAAACCTCTCTCCTAGTGGTAGCCAGTTTTCAAGGAGTTAGGAGTCCCTATCCAAAGAGTCACATGATTCAATCTCCTTTGGTGTTAACTCCTTTGGGCTAGTCCTGCTGGCTAATGGGTATGGTAACCATGTTCCCTTTATATCCAAACCTGTTTTGCCCAATGAGTGCAGAGATACCTCAAGAAATCTAGGCAAAGACTTGGTGTTTGGCTCTTTAGATGTTAGGGTGACCCCCAAGTGGCCTTCAGGTGTTCCCTATTGAGGCGCCACATGGTTCTGCTTGATCCCTTGACCCTTGCTTTCTACAATGGCTCAGTTTATCTGGCTGTGTAAGTGTGCTGTTTCAGAAACCTAGTCACAAGCTTGGTCCTTGTTTACAGATCCAGAGGAAACCTATGGGTAGTCATAATAAGTAGTCCCTGCTATAGACTCAAGGTGTTCCAGTTGGCAACCCTTGCTTTGAAGACTGCAATTACCACGGTCCACTCATAATGACCTTGGAGCAGCTGATAACAACCTTATTACCTGAGCACATCTCATAGCTAGGGAGTGTCCTGAGGGGACACAAGGTTTTCCCCACTGCTTGGGGTGTCAACTAGCAAGTTAAGTCCCTGTCCTGATTTTTGGTTTATGACTAACAGCTATAATGTAGTGCTTTTATACACAGAGAGACCCAGAGACCAGTTCCACAATGAAAGACAGGTTTAGATAATCAATAGTTGGCATTTTAAAATCAATTTTACATTCAAAACCCCACCTTATGCTCAAAAATTCTAATGAAGAAGTGGAGTCAATGATGAAAAAACCCTTCCTTTTTGGATCTCTTGGGGAGGATGGCCAAAGCGGGTTAGGGTGCATGCCTTGACCTCCTAGATGGCTTGACAACAATGTGGGAAACAAAAATCCAATCCATAACAAAAGGCAACTGAGTCAGTGGCCCAAGGATGATCGATTTATTAGGGAGACTGGTGGTTCCTAAGCAACTGGATCTAAGACCCAATTACTTGAGGCCACTTGGTCCTCTTGGTCAAATCTCTCTCAGCTCAAGGTACACTGTTTTTTATAGTCCTTGGGAGGTCACTAAACATAGAATGAGGTAGTACAATTGCATGATTGATCATTTTCATAAGCAGAGGAATTCATATGATTGGCCGAGGAAGACATCTATCAACCACTTAGAACTTTGTCAGTAGGCCTTTGAGGCTTTCCACAAGCCTTAAGACTTTGTCAGCAGTATCTTGGAGCTTTCCATGGTGTAGAAGACCATTAAGAAAAGGTGACAACAGAAGGAAACTTTTTTTGAGTAAAATTCATTCATAGGAAAGGGGGGCAGGTAGTGCCAATACAGAAAATTCCTAACACCAGTTACTATAAATCCTTATAACAGTCCTAAATAATACAGTATATATCTATCCTATAAAGCACTCAGAAGTAACATTATCATTAATACATGGTGGGTTAATTCATTGTAACCTACATCACTCTTATTCCTACAGCAGTAACTAAATCAAACTTAACTGTACTACTTAACTCACTAATACAATCACTGATATCTATTAAATCACAATGAATTGAGTAAATACAATTATATTGAATATGGCCATCAAAATGATTTTCACAGAACCAAAAGCTCTTTGTTGGTCTTCAACATGAAATGTCTCCATATAATAATCTACATGATCTTTATTGAATGGAGCCATAGGTGCTGTATTTGTATTTGATGTTTTGGTGGTGTGAAGCCCAACCATCCATAATCCCCAGGATAGAATTAATTAGGTGATTAGGTGTTCATTCTTTAGCATTTCCTATAACATTCCATATGTTCTTAATTAAGGACTTACAATCCCTAGGCTGAGTAATATGTTCTTATCATATTCTAGGATCACAGATTTAGAGTGAAAAGACACCCTGGTCTATTACCGTTCACCTTCACTTTACAGAAGATGAAAATGAGGCACAGATAGGGTACCTTGCATAAGACCACACAGTAAGAACACAGCTGGGATTTGAACTTAATTCTTCCATCTCCAAATCCCAGAGTCTAGCCACTGCGCCATGATGACCCCCATGCTATTTTTATTAAAATATTTTTCTCAATTACATGTAAACAAAACATTTTAACACTCATTTTTTAAAAAAGTTCCAAATTCTCTTCCTCCTCTCCCCATTATTTGAGAAGGAAAGAAATTTGATATAGATTATACACGTGCGGTCATGCAAAACATTTCCATGTTAGCCATGTTGCAAAAGAAAATGCAGACCCCCCCAAAAAATGCAATTTAATAAAGTAAAAAAATGTGTGCTTTAATATGCATTCAGACTCCATAAGTTCTTTCTCTGGAGGTGGATAGCATCTTTCATCATAAGTCCTTCAGTCCTGGATCACTGTATTACAGAGAATAGCTAAGCCTTTCACAGTTTATTATTATACAACATTATTGTTACTATGTAGACTATTCTCTTGGTTATGCTCACTTCACTTTGCATCAGTGCATGTAAGCCTTCCCAGATTTTTCTGAAAGAATCTTATCATTTCTTATAGCACAATAGTATTACATCACAATTATATACCACAACTTGTCCAGACATTGCCTAATTGATGGGCACCCCCTCAATTACCAATGCTTTGCTACGATTAAAAAAAACCTGCTATTAATATTTTTGTACATGTGGGTCCATTTCCTTTATCTTTTGGGGGTACATACATAGTATTGGTATTTCTGGATCAAAAGGTATGCACAGTTTTATAGCTCTTTGGGCATAGATCCAAATTTCTCTCCATAATAGCTGAATCAATTTACAACCTCACAAACATTAATGTCCCTACTTTCCCACATCCCTTCCAGCATGTCATTTCCCCTTTCTGTCATATTAGCTAATCTGATAGTAGTGAGGTGGTACCTTAGAGATGTTTTAATTGGCATTTCTCTACTCAATAGTGATTTAAAGCATTTTCATATGACATATTGCTTTGATTTCTTTTGAGAAATAACCTTCCATAGCTATTCATAGTCTTTGGAAATTTATCAATAGGGGAATGACTCATTTTTAGAAATTTGACTCAGTTCCCTCAATATTTCCCCCTTTCCTGCTTTCCTTCTAATCTTGGCTGCATTCGTTTTGTTTGTTCAAAACCATTAATTTGATGTAACTGAAATTATTCATATCATATCCCATAAAGCTATCTTTTGTTTGGTCATAAATTCTTCCCATAAACTCTTGACCTTATCTTGGTACATGGTGTGAAATGTTGGTCTATACCTAGTTTCTCCCAAACTGCTTTTCAGTTTTCCCAGCATTTTTTGTCAGATAGCAATTTCTTGTCTCAAAATCTTAGATATTTTGGTTTGTCAAATACTAGATTGCTATGGTCATTTACTATTGTAAATTGTATTTTGTACCTAATCTATTCCACTGATCCAGTACCAGGTTGTTTTAATGGTTACCACTTTACCACTCTCTCTCTAACTCTGTCTCTCTCTCCTGCCCCTTCCCTCCTCAAAAGTCTGTTTTGTTTCTGATCACAATCTCCCTCAATCCATCCTCTGCTCTATCAGCCAACCTCCCTTTCTTTACCTCCTTCCCCTCCCACTTCCCTGTAAGATAGATTTCTATACTCAAACGAGTGTGTTATTCCCTCTTTGAGCCAATTCTTTTTTATAAGGCAATCAGGATTAAGTGACTTGCCCAGGGTCACAAAGCTAGTGTCAACTGTCTTTGAGCCAATTTTAGCGAGGTTCAAGTATTGCCCATCAACCTCTCCCATCTTCCCCTAGATTATAAAAGCTCTTCCTTTCTCACCTAAATTGTGTGCAATAATTTTCCTTGTTCTTGCTCTCCCTTTCCTCTTTTCTCAGTTCGTGGCCCTTTCTAACCCCTTAATTTTATGTTTTGAAATGATCTTATCATAGTCATTTCCCACCTTTGCCCCTCTGTCTATGTATACTCCCTCTAACTGCCCTAATAATGATAAAATTCTTAGGAGTTACAATGATTATCATAGGAATGTAAACATTTTAACCTCACTGAAATCCCTTATGCTTTCTCTTTTATGTTTACCTTTTTATATTTTTCTTGGGGTGATTTGAAAGTCAAATTTTCTATTCAGCTCTGGCCTTTTTATCAGTAATGCTTCAAAGTCTTCTCATTGTTTGTTTGTTTGTTTTTTCTGAAGGAATATACTCAGTTTTGCTGGATAGATTATTCTTGGTTATAATCCTAGCTCCTTTACCATCTCGAATATCACTTTCCAACCCCTCCAATCATTTCATGTCAAAGATGCTCAATCTTGTGTGATCCTGACTGTAGTTGCACAATATTTGAAATCTTTCTTTCCAGCTGCTTGCAGTATTTTCTCCTTGATCTATCAGTTCTGAAATTGGGCCATAATATTCCTAGGAATTTTCATTTTGGGATTTCTTTCAGGTGGTTATTGGTGGATTCTTTCAATGTCTATTTTATACTCTGGTTCTAATATTTTAGGGCAGTTTTCTTTGATAATTTCTTTTTTCTCTTTGAACATTCCTTGAAATATGATGTCTAAGCTCTCTTTTTCATTATGGCTTTGAGGTAGTATATTAATTCTTAAATTATATCTCCTCAGTCTATTTTCTAGGTAAATTGTTTTTCCAATAAGATATTTGATGTTTTCTTTAATTTTATTTTTATTCTTTTGATTTAGTTTTATTGTTTCCCAGTGTCTCATGGAGTCATTGGCTCCCATTTGCCTAATTCTAATTTTTAAGGAATTATTTTCTAAAGTGAGTTTTTGTACCTCTTTCTCCATTTGGCCAATTCTGATTTTAAAGGAATTCTTCTCTTCAGTGAATTTGTATGCTTCTTTTAGCACTTGGTCAATTATTTTTTAAGGTATTTTCTTCAATATTCTTTGAGCCTCTTTTATCAAGCTGTTGACTTCATAATTTTTCTTGCATCAATTCTCATTTCTTTTCCAAATTTTTCCTTTACCTATCTTATTTAAGATCCTTTTTGAGCTCTTCCAGAAATTTTTTGGGGGTTTGTATCCAATTCACCTTTTTCATTGAGGCTTTGCTTGTAGCTACTTTGACATCATTTTCTTCTAGGTATGAGTCTTGTCACCTCAGTAATTTGTTATGGTCAGATTTTTCTTCTTGTTGCTGTTGTTTGCTCATTTTCTCAGACTATTTGTTGATTTTTAACTTCATGTTGAAGTCGGTTCTGCTCCCAGGGATGGGAGCACTTTAGGCCTTTCTTGATACTGTCTTTAGAGCTAGCTCTGGGGGTCTGTAGTGTTTTGATGTTTCCAAGGTGGTATGTTCTGTGGAGAGATATGGTCACTGCTCTCTTGGTCTGTGCTCTGGTCTTTGCGCAGGAAAGATCTTGTTCCCCTATAGCCACCAATGCTAGCCTTCCTCCTGGTCCTGGAACTTTGACCAGCCCCCCCCCCATTCTCCTGCAGCCACAATTGCTAGTGTTCCTCCTTTGTCATGCAATTGAGATCAGGGACCCTACTCTCCCATGAGTTACTACAAACACTCCTTTCCACCCTGTAACAACGATCAGGGTCCCCTGCAATCTGCTTTTGATTTTTGTTTCACCCACACACACACACCCTCTGTGGGCTGAGAGCTCCTGAAGTTGCTGCTGCCACCAATGCAGCTGCTTCCAAGGTCCACTCCTGACCCCTCAGTGTGACCTGCGCTTTGCTTTGTGATCCAGGTTCAACAATCCTTCTGGTGAGACAAACCTTTTCTGCTGACCTCCTACATTGTCCTGAGCTGGAAAATTGTTTAACCCAAACTTTTCTTTTGTTCTGCTGCTCCAAAATTCGATTTGAGGTGTGATTTTAGTGTTATCTGGAGGGAAATTGGGAAAGCTTGGCTAAATGCTTCTCTGCTCCAACATTTTGTCTCTGCCTCTCCTTATGCTGTTTTTAAGTATAATTCATGTAAACAGTAATAGTTGTGAGTCAATTACACAATCTTTAATATTTCATATGCCTTGTGTAGCTCTAATTCAGAAATATACTTTTCTTCATAGACACTACAGGACAATTTAAATGGCCTTCTTACTCTTCTCCATTGCTTATCTCCATGCTTTTGCCTTGGTTGTGCCCCATGCCTCCTCATTTCTGCCTTTTAGAATCCCTAGCTCCCTCCAAGGCTCAGGTGAAGCCTGTCGTCCTCTCAGTTTCTAGTGACTCCACCCCTCTTCCCAATCATCTTGCATCTATTTTGCATCTATTGTGCATATGTCTACATATATACACATCTTCTCCGGTAGAACATAAGTTCCTTGAAATCAGGAACTGTTTCATTTTTGTTTCTGTATCTTCAGTGCCTAGCACAACTCAAGGTAGGGGTGTGTGTGTGTGTGTGTGTGTGTGTGTGTGTGTGTGTGTGTGTGTGTGTGTGTGTGTATAGATAGTGTTTAATAAATGTATTCTGATTGCCACAAAATCCCAAAGAACATTGACAGACACATGCCACAAAAGACACATAGAAAGATGTGATGGTCACCATTACCTTCACTTTTATTAGTTGACTTCAGCTTAAAAGTACACATTGAACGACTTGTTTTGTTTCACCGTGTTTTGTTTTTGTTTTGTTTTTAAATCCACTGGATTGTCTTCACTTAGACCAAAATGTTATTTCACTAGGGCCTTACTGGAAAATTACATTAGTACATAAAGCTCAGGTTTTCATAAAGAGAAAAAAAATGAAGCTGGAAAATTAGATCTGGCTTTTTCCAGTTCTTTTCAATGTGCTATATAGGAATGATACATCTATTTTATATTGAATCATCACATTAAGCAACATCAGGCTTATCATTTACCTTTTTTTCAAACAGTCAATGAATCTATGAGAATTAACAAGGTATTATATAATGAGAAATGTACTTCAAGTCGAAAGGTACTGTAGCTAGAAAATAATTTAACACTGTAATGGGATCTCCAAGATTAATTCTATTTTATAGATTCAGCAGCAAAAATAACATTTCTAGTAGGAAGGAATTAATTATCAACCTAACAATATCTAGACAGTCACATAATTGTGGGAATAGTTTTTAACATGATTTATTACATTTCCATAAGGGTTAAGCTTTTAGAATAAGGTGGGGGGAGTTTTTGGTTAAATTTTCTTTCATACAGAGTAATGTGTCTGTGTGTCTCTGTGTGTGTGTGTGTATATATATATATAGATAGTTAGATAGATGTTGTTTGAGGGTGTGTATATTTATATTTTCCCCATATATTATATATACATAAAACAGAACTTATAATTCACTTTCTTTGCATGTTTAAATTGAAGGAAAAAATGAATTGCCACTCTATAAAGCCCATGGTAAACTTTCCTTTGGTTTCACAAATGGGCATATCTGGGTGTAAACAAAACATTGGGATGTTTCACTGCAGAAGGGTTGAAAAGGCTGTAGGACGGTGTTTTCAGGATGAAGTGTGTAGTTCCTGGCAGTAAATACCTAAAAATGATGGTTAAAAGATCAGATTTTAACAAGCAAGGCAATACATTTCCACCTAATTGTCAGTTTCTTATGGATCATACCATGTGAAATGACCCATGGCTGGCCATGACATCCATACAACAAAAACACAAGAAGAAATCAGAATACCACTTCCAAGGTTGGCCATCTGATTTAGAGTAGAGTAACATATTTTTACATTCACTTATTGCATTTCTGAAATTGCAAAAAAAAATACCTAATGTGTTCACTTTTGTATCAACAAAATTGCTAAATCGAGAATAACAGGCTGAATTTTCAACCTATAAAGAGTCTTTTGGTTTCTAATACATTATTTAGTTCATTAGGACCAGTCTTTTAGAAGGGGAAATTCTAGGTCAAGAAAGGTGTGGCAGACCTAGCTCCTCTTCTCTGCATTTTTCTCCATCCTCTCTGAAGGTCCTCCCTCCCCTGCAAGTGACCATCTATGGAAGGCTCATGGAGAAGAGATGCCATCCCAGAATAGTACATACAGCTTTAAAAATCCTACCCAAGGGCAAAATAATGAGTCTTCAAGCCCTACCAAGAAATCCCATCATAAGGAACCAGCCTGACCAAATGCTATCTGATGACTTATGTGATACCTGTCAATGTGAACTTCATTATAAATTTACATAAAAGGTAGATATTTTTCTTAAACCCATGATATAGTTACCTACTTCCCTGCTTCATCTATGTTCCCCAAATACAATGTATGAAGTGATGTATAAGTTTGCAACATTTAGTAGGAGAGAAGTTCAGGCAATTAATTCCAGGGAAGTCAAAACCCTTGATCATGATTTAGTAGCACTTTGTTGTTGAATTATTTTGTTGTATTTGGAGAAACTGAGGAACAATGAAGTTGGTGAACCATGCTGTGAATATCAGAATTGGCCCAAGTTTTGTGTCTCATGAGATGCTCATGACTACACATCAATATAAGCAATATTAATGATATGCTTTACTTTATCCTTGTTCAGGGCCAAACATGATTTGTCACATCTGGGTGGGGGCAGGGGGAAGGAAGAGAAGGGAAGGGTATTTGTTGTGTATGCATGCTACCTATCTACTATTGGGATAATGAAAAAACCCTCTATGAGCAACAGAATGGTATCCAACTGCTTAACTCAATAATGAACATAGAATTGATCAAGATACTCCATTGGAAACCACTGGCAGTAGTAAAAACAAAAAAAACAAAAACAAAAACAAAAACTATTCAGCCATGGTGGTGATTCTGTGGATAATGGGAACACATCATGTGAAACAAACGATAATGTAGCTACAGAGACATGAGATTTTTGAGGAGCAGAGGTAAGGAGCAATAAGAGGGAGTCCCTAATTAATAGTCTTGGAAAAGAACCTGCAGTGGTAATATAATATCTTATGGACCTAGGAACTTTCTAGCTTCTACCAGCATTCACTATCATTTGGGCACTACCAAAAATATTAGCAGTGGCTCAGTTACCTATTTTATGGAATATGTTGCTGGCAGATATAACTGATTTGGAAGGAAAATATTCTGTACAGGTATGAATACATACATACTCAAGTGTTTACGTTTGTAAACTATTTTTTACATAAAACAGACAAAACTAATTTTCTAATGATATCCATAAGTATAATTATATAATTTACCATGTTTTAAATTTACTTCTGAATAACAAATTATAGTTAACTGCTAAAATATTTAAGTTAATATAGCAACAGGAAAACATGAAACATCCCAAATTAAATCAAAATGTTATGAAAGACAAGTTAAATGTAAGCTTCTTGAGGACTGAGACTAATTCATTTTTGTGGTTATCTCCAATGCCTAAGATGGTGCCTTGCACATATTCAGCCATTCTGACTCATTGTGATCCTATATGGGGTTTTCTTGGCAAAGATATTGGAGTGGTTGGCCATTTCCTCTTCCAGCTCATTTTACAGATGAGGAAACTGAAGATAACAGGGTAAAGAGACGTGACTAGGGTCACACAGCTAGTGAGTGTCTGAGGCCAGATTTGAACTCAGGAAGATGACTTTTCCTGACTCCAGGCTCAGCACTCTATCCACAGCACCACACTCAGCGGCCCACCTTGCACACTGGAACTTAATAAATGCATGATGAATGAATGAATAACGAAAATACTTGTTTTACACATCAAGATTACATAAAAGTTCTTAATGGCATTCAGATAGCTAATGCACATTATTATGTCAGTGATAGCTAGTCTGACATCCACTGGCTAAGGAAGTCTCCCATCTCTCTCACACTTTGGTATCTAGTGCAAAAGTATATACTTAAACAAAAGTGTTGCAAAGTTCTTTCAGCTTCCAAAGAGAATTGCATTCCGAGAAGGATTGTCCTAATAAATAATACCTTCTACCTAAGTTTCTTTCTTTCAACATGCAAGTCATTTTTTGTTTTCTAGACTTCATGAAGAAGGTAAAGTTCACACATCCCTCTTGCCTGATGAGG
Source organism: Dromiciops gliroides (assembly GCF_019393635.1). Classification (NCBI taxonomy): domain Eukaryota; kingdom Metazoa; phylum Chordata; class Mammalia; order Microbiotheria; family Microbiotheriidae; genus Dromiciops; species Dromiciops gliroides. The sequence goes on along the minus strand of NC_057864.1, from coordinate 45,474,194 downwards.
AGTTCTATATTTGTGCAGAAGAAGGAAAGAGACTCAATTTGTGACTTAGGTACAAGATGGGAAGAGAACTGGGCTGGGTCTGCTGGATCGGGGCTCCTTGATTAGCCCAACTGTTCCATTATAATTTTAACAGAAATCTAAAGAGTGGACTAGCTTTGGGAGTGGGAAAAATATCTACCTTCCTGTAATCTAAACTTTGTGATAAAAGCAGAAAAAGCCAAAAGGAAACTTTTTTTTCAAATCTTAAAATGACAAGAAGGTCTGGTGTGGGCTCTAAAAAGCACCTGAAATCACACTGGAAGAAACATTTTCTTTTTTCTTTTTCTCCAGAGAGAGAGTGTTATGGGGGTGTTTTAAAGGATTATGGGTAAATACAATGGATTATTTGCTTTAATATTCCTTAATATCTCCTGGGAGGTCCCTAGGACCACTGTCCTTGCTGAATACCAAAAATTATTTTTAAAGTATGTTCTCTGAAATGAAGTTAAAATAATGTGATTTGATTTTTTTCAGCAGGAACAGTATCTCTGGGATGTGTATTTATAGACTATCTGCAGAATGTGCATGAAGTACAGAAAATGAGAAAAGTTTGTAGCTTTGCTTTCATCCTACTTTACTCCTTGTATACAAAAATTGTTAACTCATTGACATACTTGCAAAAGAGATACACTTGACTGAAAGAAAAAAAAGACAGAAAAAAGAGCTATTTCAATTAAGAGATTCCCTATCTTACTTAGAAAAGTAAAAACACATTTCAAACTGCAAATGAAAGATGCCCATATTTTCACACTATTGCTGTTAACAGTATGCCAAATGCCAGTGAAGAAGTTATTTCCCAGAAAATCCTTCTCATCCCCTCATCTGGCTTCTCCAAGGCTTATTTCAGTTAGTTATCATCTGGCATGAATTTCCAAGGTGGTGTTTCATAAGCCTAAAGTTATTTCCAGTTTGGGGGAACCCCAGAATCTGGATCAGTTTGGATACTGTTGGTCTTAGAACCATATCAAACTTCTGGTCGCCACCAAGAGTGAACTTAATCATCCTTCAAGTCAATTCAACTTCCTGGTTGTGGGATCGACAAGTGAAGTATATCAGAACACTGGCTAGTGGCTTTTGCCCATGTCAACATTTAACTACATAATTTATATTCACAAGGCTTTATTTCCTCATTTCTGATAATATCATTATGGAAATCCCATCATTTAGGATAGCCTGAAAACAAGGGTCACAGGGTGAATAGAGCATCCTTACTTCTCTTTATGGCAAAGAGCTGACATTTGCATATATACAAATTGAGTATCAAAAATAGTTCATTAACTATGAGGTTTGCATAAAACAGTAGCTTCCAATCCAGTAGTCCCTTTATGAGAAGATAGGTCAATTTGTGAGCCAAAGCTTTATTGAAACAGAAAAAATGAGGGTAAGATGGAAGGAGCTAGAGTTAATTCATTAATGCTTTGGCATTTTAAAGAAGTCATTTTGGTAATTCTATGATCTGGGCAAATGGGGGGAAAAGATGGTTGTGAGAGGAGAGACTCCCAGAAATTAGCAAGGCAAAAATCAATTCTTGATAAGGCAATATTTTTTACTTAGGAAAATACTATGCTTCATATTTTTGCTAGTTTAAAAACTAGTTAATCTCAGCTTTTCTGCTTCTAAATCCATTAGGTTTATATCTCTCTACACTGTTTATTAATCATATTGATCAATCAATAATTATATCACTGAGTGTCTACTATGGGCTAAGCACTTGAAAGGTAGGCTCACTCTTTCTTTATAATGGATAACAAGAATTCAGTACGTTTTCAGTCACCTTAACAGATAAGACTACCAAGCTGTTGTTTCTTCTATTTCCTTAAATTACTGTGTCCCTAATTAGAGCTACTTGTTTGGTTGGGAGTACCCTGGGCATTAAATTTCAGGTGCCCCTGACTCAAGTGCATGGGACAGGGTTGCCTTTGGAAGAGCTTTCAGCGCTCCTACATCATTTAGCAATCTTAAGGCGACCACAGAGGACTCTAGCTTCCATCCCTGCATCCCAAAGCTCCAGAGTATTCTTTGGGAATAGAGAAGTATGTAGAAAGGTAGCATCATCCAATTTCCACACCGTAAGAGGTTCAATGGCACTTGGGCAGAAGTTGGTGCCACAGGCTTTAAAGATTGTCACAGAAACCACGTCTTGGATCAGAGTCCAAGGTCACCTCAACTATGGCATCTGTTTTCCAAAGCATCCCATTCATGCATTCAGTAACTTGAAAATCTTTTTTTTTTTACTTCTCTTTATTAGTATGAAAGTATGATAAACTTTATTTTCCATCTTTTGGATGGGTCAATCAACGAAAATATCCAGAATATTACTTTGATGTTTACATAGTCAATATGGTTGGGTGGCTAAATTTACCTCTACCATTGCTGAGATCAATCAACGTCTGTTTCCAGTAGGAGTTAAACTATGTTAGAGCCCCTGCAACAGTCACATGACAAGATCTGATAAGTTTAGTTCATCCACAAATCCATCGGAAACGAACAAAGCTCATAAATAAAGCTCACCATAGTTTTTTGTTGTTATTGTTGTTGGTTTGTTTTTAAGTAAGGCAATTGGGGTAAAGTGACTTGCCCAGGGTCACACAGCTAGTAAGTGTTAAGTGTCTGAGGCCAGATTTGAACTCAGGTCCTCCTGACTCCAGGGCCGGTGTTTTATCCACTTTGCCACCTAGCTGCCCCCATCACCATAGTTTTTAATGCAAAGTATTTTTGAGTAATTTTGCTATTGCATTTTGTAACTATGCCAGGCCTATTTTTGTTTTCTTGGGGTTTTTTTTTTGAGAGAATAAGTTTTATAAAATATATCTGCAAGAGAGTTTTGAATAAAAAATTTGATTTCTGGAGGAGAGAAAGCTCACTTCCCTTAGTGTTAATCTACTTGTTTTCTGGTACTTCATATTAAAATTCTTAAGGCTCTTCAAAGCTACAGCTACTTCCTGCCTCCCTCAGTGGTGCCCCACATGTAAAAGGTATCACACAATACCCTTTTAATCTTAGTAGAATCCATAGACAATTTTTTTTAATTGAGTTTTCTGTTATTTGTTGGGCTGCTTATTTACTGCATTTTTGTAAGTTAACAGCAAAATTATTTTCTACTTTCAGGGACACCAACATATTTTATTAAAAACAAATTTAGGAAGCTGACAAATTCAGTTGTCAACCTGAAAAAAAAAACATTCACATTGGTTTGGTGGGCTTTAAAAAAAAACTGCTACAAATAAACCCCAGCAATTCCCAGAGCATAGACTAGCTTCTTGGAAGTTTAAGCCTAGGTTATGACATCATTATACAGAAGTGAATGCTGATCCATAACTTGCAACAGGGGAATCCAACACTATACCTTACCTCTGAAGGCTAAGGAACCCTCGGCTAAATTCACCATGCACTTATCTACTAATTGTCTTAATAGAGCTTTCAAAAGCAAATAGTCTGTTAAACATGATTTTCACCTCTCTGTTAGGGACTCCACTTTGATGTTTGGGAGAAAGTATCCCTGTTGAGTTCATTAGCATTAAATCCTACGTTTAAAGGTCCTTCCGAGCTTATGATCTGCATGAACTCAGCCTGGAGACTTTGCCCAGCTCATTTCCTGGGAGGACACCAATGGCCACTACTTTGGTAAGAAATACTTTAGGGGCCCAGAGATGGAAACGTACCTGGTATTTTCCCAGTCGGGGCACACAGACGACATTGACGCTCGGGAGTCACTTGCGTACTTGTAAACCACTAGGAGGCAGTGTTTACAAAGCTGTACCAGCTGCTGGCAGCACTGGAGCTGTTGGGGAGTAATCACTTCTGTGCTCTTGCTGAAAATTGTCTCCCAAGAGCTGCTGTTGGCATGGAAACAGACATGACCTCATGTAGCAAGAAAATATGGCAACCTGCGAAAGAACTAGCAACAGGGTTGGGGGAAATGTGGCCTATTAACTGCTGGACGGAAGCAGCTCTATCTTGCTGAGCCAAACAACTGATGGAAGATATTTTTAAAAACTAGGCACATACATGCATTGGGAAATGAATCTTTATATATCAAAAGAGCCAACACCATAGGGCATCGATCAGGAGACTTCCCTGAATTACTTGAGCCTTTGGATGGGGCCTTGACTAGGTATCTTCCTACAGAGGGAACCTGCTGAATGATGGGTTTTACTGAAGCTGAGGATGGCCTCAAAGTGAACTAGCAGGTTCTCTCTTTTGCGGGGTGCTCTGATAGAGAATAAACTCCCCTGGCTCCTAGCATAGTGCCTGGCACATGGGAGGCATTTCATGCTCACTGACTAACCATTTCATCTCTGCCCCCTTATATTACTGGTCCTTGTGGTCTCTTTTTCTCCTCCTTTGCTTTTCTTCTGGAGAGACATGGGGGGAAGCCAGGAACACCTCCAAAAAATTAATGGTTGTCTCATGTCCACATAACACTCTTTCCCAGTAGGCAGGAGAGGTATCAGTTTTATCTCTCAGTCAAATGTCAGACACAGAGAGGGGAACCATATGGCCAAGAGCTCTAAGTTTCTGAAGGTTCCCTACCAGCTTCCAGTTCAAGAATCCTGACACTCAGCCGCCTTGGCTGGAGGAGGTGCCAGCCTTGGGGGGACTTCAAGCACCATCTCCTAAATGGAACTCTTGCGAGCTTCCCCACAAAATTACCAATGATGTCTCTATCTTCTATATACTCATAGGTTTACATGTCATCTCCCCCTGTAAAATGTAAGCTCATTGAGAGAGCAAGGGTATTTCATTTTTGTCTGTATCCTCAGTGCCAAGCATAGAACCTGGTATACAGTAGGTGCTTAATAAATATGTGTTGACTGATTAAAGTACCCTAGAAACCAGCAGGTGAGGGATCCAGGCTTTTATTTCATAAGCATTTCTTGTCAAGAGCACCATGAAGGGTCATACCTATGACCCCCTGGGTGCCAGGAAGAGCCACCGCAAAGCACTGGTGCCACGGTCACAAGGGACCTCAATTTTGTACCCCACAATGACTGCAGGTTACTCAGATGATGTGCATTCAGTGGGAATGGGGGGGGGGCCTGTCTCAGCCCCAAGTGTTTTCCTCCTCAGAGAAGTCCAAACAACCGTCAGGCATTCTGAATTTGGGGAACTTTAGTACTCTTTGGAAAAGGGGACTGATAGGAGAGAGAGAGAGAGTTGTGATGATTATTTATGGGTTATAAGAAGTCCTCTCAGCATCTTCTGTCCAGTCAGTCAGGTTGAATAAAGACCACCATAGGCCAATAAATCCAGTTGTTTGCTTGTGTGCCTATACCGGATTTCAGGGACCCTTTTACACATATCTGTGGAGACCTAAACATCATATTCTCTTCCTTTCCATGTCTATCTGTCTGTCTGTCTGTCTCTCTCCTCCTCTCTACACACACACACACACACACACACACAAATTTTATGCATATATATATATATATATATAGTCTGTATACCTCCATAATACATACATACATGTGTGTACTTATACACACATATACACGTGTATGTGTGAATGTGTCTATATGTGTGGGGACATACCAAACCAAAACGTTAGCCATCTGGAGAAGGGAAGCCTGTGAGATCAAACCCTGTACAAGTAAATCCAGAGTCTAGGCACTTTGGGTCCCAGATTCCTATATAGTCCACTAACATCCACTAAATCGAACTTGGCTATTTTATCATGGCATGAAAGTACCAGTGGTTTCTTAAAGAGGATGTAGAGAGAATACTGATAATTGCAGAACTAGTTGGAAAGCTTTGAAGGTGGGCCCAGCCATGACCTTTCAGAAGACTGACCTAGGAAACTCCTGACCAACCATGAGTTAGATAAAAAACTCTACTAAGACATGGAGAACTGGGGATCCAAGTTGGTGGACCTAAGTGTCCACAATGATAAAGTAGAAAAGCTACTGAGGCAATATGGTACTGTGAAAAGAGTGCTGGCTTTAGAGTCAAAAGGCCTGGGTTCAGATCCTTTCTCTGATGCTTGCTATTTGTGTGACTTGGGGGGAGTCACTCAGCATCCCCCGGGGGCCTTAGTTTTCTCCCACTTAATAGGAAGGCACTGGACACATTGGCCTCTCTGGTTCTTCCAAGCTCTCTATGATTCTCTGAAAGAAAGACTCTAACTTTGCCTTAACAGTGATGAACCAGGGTGGCTCACTCAGCACTTCATTCACTTCTACTGAGCACTGGAGCCCAGCTCACAAGGCTGTGTGGGGGACAGATACTTTGAAACCATTCTCAAATGGGATTATCTCCTTGATGGCCACAGAGCACAAACCCTCTTCTGCCAGGAGCCTTCAGGCTCAAAGACCCTGAAGCTTTCTCAAAGCGTCACCTCCTGAGAGTCCACCAGTGATTTCAAGGAGCTAATGTGCTCTCCCTTGGACAGACTGACTTTCAGGCTCCTGGTTGATCATAATCCTTTGGCAAATAGGATCAGTTTACATTCCTGTGCTTGCTGTGTGCTCCAAATAGGGAGGTGTGGATCACTTCTCATATGGTCAAGTCAAAATGACTTTAATTGTCAAAGCCTTGCTGTTATTTGGCATGTATTGGGATCTTAAAGATTTCAGACCCATGACACTCATTCTTTTTTTTAAATAGACTATTGCTTATTCATGCAGAGGCTACATGGACCTAGAAAAATGGTGTCATCAACAGTGTGTGACAAGTTTTCCTAAAGGAATATAGTATTCAATGTGTTGCCTGAAGAGAAAACAAGGCTTCTGTGTGAAATGAAATATTTTTTAAGGAAAAAGAATATCACTTAATAAGTTATTATACTAGTATATATTTATGTAAGAAATAGAAATGTGTTGCCTAATTCAACAATAAAAACAAAATGCACATTTTTGTGGCAAAGTGATAAAAAATGGAAATTTCAAGTCACGAAATCCACAAATTTAAATTATATCAATTCAACAAGGAAAAGGAAAAAACAAATGCAAATTTTAAAAAGGGAACATCTCTGTGCATATATGAAAATAAGAATACACCCCCATACTCATCCCTCTCACCCCTCCTCCCCCCAAACTAGATCCCTTTAATGGAAATTAGACTGAGTCTAAAGAAAATCAGCATTCCCCAAAATAATTTATTTTAGTTCTTTCATTTTTTTCTTTCCATTGGTTTCCACAGAAACCTGTGATTTATAAAAGTGCAAGTATATGTGTAGTTATCTTAAAATAGACAAGTGGGTATTTTTTTTAAGTTCAAAGAACAATTGTGGGCTGCTTGAAGCTAACCAAAATGTTTCCTAAGAGTAAAAACAAATGTCAAGTTACGTAAGCTAAAGAGAGAAAATAAAACAATAAACCCAAGAGAAAAAACTCATTGAAAAATGAAGGATCTGAGAACTCTGTTTCCAAGACTCAAAAAGGCAAAGACCCAAGCATTTAATAACCAGCAAAGATCTAGCTTATTTTGCTTAGCTCAGAGTTAATGTCTGAAGAGCTACTGAGGGCTTTTAGAAACAGGGTCAGGGTCTATTTGCAAGTGAGGGTAGGGCAGCTAGGTGGTGCAGTGGATAGAGCACCAGCCCTGGATTCAGGAGGACCTGAGTTCAAATCCAGCCTCAGACACTTAATACTTACTAGTTGTGTGACCCTAGGCAAGTCACTTAGCCCCAGTTGCCTCACCAAAGGGAAAAACAAAACAAAACAAAACAAAAAAAAAACAAACCGCAAGTGAGGGTGACTATGCTCATGGGCAGTGAGACACAGGCCACAAAAGTCATTGACACGAGAAATAAAACACATACAAATGGTTAAGAAGAAAAGAGGCCGATGATGATAAAGATAGATGGAGCCGAAACAAATACTTTAAACTAAGAACTGGGCACAGGGGTGGAATGAGAGGATTAGTTAATGACATTTAAAATCTATTTGAAGTTTCTTCTAATATCTTTACATTTATTTATTGTACTGTTCATCTATTAAAGATAGGGCTACTGTAAACAGTCCAAATCAAAATTAAAACTATTTCCAATGATCAGCTAAGACAGTGAATTCAACATGTCACTGGACATGGAATCCTTAAATGAATAAAAAATAGTAATCAGTTCACAACACTCTACTGAGTAACATTCTGGCATGTTCAAATCCATCCTTTTTCCCTATTCTATACAGTCTCTTAGACTCTCCAGGTGATAACCTATACTGATTGTTCTGCTTAGCAAACTGTTTATTAGTACTACTACACATGGCTTTGATGTGTGGCCCACTCAATCTGAGGCGCCATCGTGAACAGGATTTTCTGCTTGGGAAAAGGCAAGAGTTTATTGTACTTCTCCCATTTGTCTCCTTGCTATCTTGTGCTTCTGTTCCTCTTCTTGCCTTCACTCCTGACCCTGTGCCTCGGCGGGGGTGGGGGTGGGGGGCTGATCGACTCTTACTCCTGTGTGAATCCTGAAGAGAGTCCCAGAACCTTTGACCTCTTAAAGAGATGGCCCACATAAAGCTCCCTGAACCTGCCAACACTTAGCTTGCCCAGAAAAAGGGAGGACAGTCCTTCAAATCACCATCTGAACAATGGAAGCCTTCTGAGTGGAATCATCTCCATAAGTTACTCCCCAAAGACTGTTTGTGCCTCCACAAGTACGAGTCAAGCACCATATTCCAGGCTATGTTGATCTATATTTAGTGGGCCACACATCAAAACCATGGATGAAAAGGGAGCACAATAAAAGGGCCCCATCGGCCAAGGAGGCAAGTCTGTGGGCTAAACCAGGGGCCTGCAGGCACACGGTAACCATCTCCATTTCTACAATCCAGTGATTTGGTCCGCCTGTTTTGCCTTGCATACAAAATTCCATTTCCAGTCTCTGGCTAGAAAGCTGACCCTGTCCACCTTCACCTCTTGGCACTCTGGCTTCCTTTTTTTTTTTTTTGTGAGGCAGTTGGGGTTAAGTGACTTGCCCAGGGTCACACAGCTAGTAAGTGTTAAGTGTCTGAGGCTGGATTTGAACTCAGGTCCTCCTGAATCCAGGGCTGGTGCTCTATCCACTGAGCCACCTAGCTGCCCCTGGCTTCCTTTTAAAGATTGTTTGCCTAACCTCCAGGCCTTCTGCAAGATGCCTTTCCCGGCTCCCCACAGCCACTTGAGCTTTCCCTTCTATGCTTACCTTCCTTCTACTCTTTCTCTGTCCTACCTAGGCATTTGCTTACTTGTAGCCTCTACCTTCAGACTATAAACTCCTGGAGGGCATGGATCATTTTTGCCTTTCTTTGTATCCTCCCTCCCTAAGGAGGCTGACACAAAAGTAAGCACTTTTAAAAATGTTTTTTGAGACTGAGATCAGGGGATGTGGTCTCTCTCATATGTAAGTATTTATTAAGTGCCTACTATGTGCCAGACACTTTCTCAAATGTTGGATGTGCAAAGACGAAAAAAGTTTAACCCAAACTGCCAATACAGAATTTTTTATTCTATCAGAGAAAACAAATGTATAAATAAGTATGTATAATATAGATACCAATTACGCGCAGTGTGATTTTAGGCACATAAGGGCACTCAGAGCTAGCAGACTTATAAAAAGTGTTATGTAAAAGGTGGTACTTGACCTTAGATGAAGGAAAAAAGTGATTCTCTGAGATGCATGAGAGAAGGTAGTACATTTGAAGCACTGAGGACATCCAATGTAGGTATAGAGATAGGAAAATTGGAGAGAGAGACAGACATACAGACACACCGGAGGAGAGATGAGTAGTAAGGTTAATGTGCAGAAATGAGAGCAATGTGTAATATATAACAAATTTGGAAAAGTGGGTTGAGACACAATGCTTTGCTTTGCTTTGTCTGATAGTGTGATGGCAACACCTGCTTTTTTTTTCCCATTCACATGATGCACAATAAATTTTGTTCCATATTAAAAAAAATAAAACACTTTTTGATCGATTTCACATCTGACTTTGTATTTCCCTACTTTCCCTCCCCCCTCAATAAAACCGTCTCCCTATTAATTCTGGGCTCACATACCATCTCCTCTCGGATACTCAAAGCTTCTTCACAACCTGGCCCCTTCTTTGTGATACTGGTTTTCTCCATGTAACCTACAGTCCAGTCAAATGGGCTGTCTCGAAGCTCCTCAAGCGTGGCATTCCAGCTCCTGTTTCTACATCTTACCTCTGGGCATCCCCCATGCCTGGAATGCACTCCCTTCTCACCTCAGGCTCTTGGAATGCCTGGTTTCCTTCAAAACTCAGCTCAAGCACCACTTTCTGCATGAGGCCCTACCTGCTTGTACCTTCTTCCCCAATGGTACCTTGAAGCCTTTTCTATTATATCTACACATGTACCTGTTGTCTCCTCTCCCTTTAGAATGTAGGTTCTCTGAGGTCAGGAACTGTTTCAGTTTAGTTTTTATACCATAAGTACCTAGCATGGTACGTGCTTAAGAAGTGTTTGTTAGTCAGTTATCGATTGCATGAATTTGCATGAAAGCCAATTATACCATTTGAAGGATTCTATAAGTAATAAATTTATCAAAGACTTTTACCATGTGCCTAGAATTTGGATGTATGCTGTCAAGTACATAAAAATATAAGATGTGGTCTCTTTCCTCAAGGATCTCACCACATAAATGGAAAAGCAAGACCAAAAAGACTTAGAAATGATTAGAGAATAAATGGAACCATTAAAAGAACTGACTTATAATACAAAATGTGTGAAATGGACCTTTAAATTATAGGATGTCTATGGAAATCTATGACTGATAACTTTACCAACTACTGAAGCAAAATCTCATCAACTCATTCCTGGACTATTTTAACAGCTTTCCGGTTGTTCTCTTGGGCTCAAGTATCAGCCCACTCCTATTCAGCCTCCACTCAGCTATGAAAGCAATTTCCCTAAAGCACAGGTCTGACTGTGTTAGCCCTCTACTAAAAAACACCACTCCAGTGGAAATCAAAGTCAAACAAACAAAGCAAACAAAGACAACAACAAAATAACAACCAAGAGACCACTAAGAGATTTCTTTCTAAAATTACATAAGGAGATAAGGCTGAAAGCATAAGGCAAATGGAAGTGATGGTGGAGAAACAAGCGTGACATATCAAAGACAACTTTCCAGTCCCCCATCTACACATGAATCGAGGCTTTTGAGCCACTATATTATGGAATGGTGGGTTGTGGCAGGGGAGTGGTGGGGGCACAGCTATGAAAGGGGGATGAGAGGAAGGAGATAGAGAGGAATATATGATGTAGACTAATCACATCGAAGGCTAGCAATGAAGAGAAGTTAACCCCTGTAGTCACTTAGGAGGAAAAGAGCCTTCAGGAGAACAGGTGAAGAGGCAAAGGATTAAAACAGGGGGTTAAAAGGAGGAAATCTTTTGGTAGTAGGTGGTATCACTGATGAACGGACCCATGAGATGAGAGCTGTTCAGTAAGAGGAGATGAGGACCTTAGCATGGGTATAATTTGTAGGTATTTAGTGCTTAGAAACTACTCATCTTGCCTCAAGAAAAGGTGAATCAGAGTTCCTGGGAGGAACTGACATGCAGAATATTAGGAAGGCATGGACCCAGAGAGGAGATTTTATGGCAAATGGAGAAAAATAATGACCAAGGGAAGGGAAAACATTAATAATGAACTACACAAAAGGGAGATAGGAAAATTCCTGCCATGAGGCAATATCTTCTCTATCACCGACAGGAACAGATATTTCTAAGGATGAGGCACAACAGAAAAAGGAGGCCAGGGGGCAAGATCTACAAGGTTAAATAACACAGAAATTGTTTTGAAGAGGGAACCTAAAATAGAAACCTTAAAGGCTTTAATTTTATGAAGAATACAGAGACTAAAGAAGGATTAAATAAGTAGCAGGGTCATGAATCAAAGAATAAAACTCTAAAATACACAGAAAAGAAATATAATGAAGAGAATGAGAGGTTTTCGGGGTTTTTTTAGGAAAAGACAGAAAATGAGAATTTAAAACTGACAAAACAAGCTGAAGGAAAGGAGAGCAAGGAGAATTTATTTGACTACTTAACAAAGGAGAAAAAGAAAGCAGAAAAAATAAGTTGATAAAAGGGAGAAAGAAAAAAGAAATAAGGGATAAAAGAAAAGGGTAAAAAGTGTGGGGGAATAGGGGTTAAGGTCAAAGAAAGGGAGGCAGTAGGAATAGTTTGCCTTAAAGTAGAATAAGCAAAAATAACAGAAAAGACAAAGTACTAAGTTAACATAGGAAGGAGGGGAGAAGCCTAATTTGCAATATATGTATATTTATATGATATGTACATTATATGAATAGACAAATTAGGTGTGTTCTCTCTCTCTGTCTCTCCCCCTCCCTCCCTCTCTCTCCTATGTGACTAGCACACAGACATCTCTACATTTAAATGACAAATGGAAACAAACAGAAGTCTCATAACTTTAAATGTAAATGGAATAAACAACCCAACACAATGAAAAACAATGATAGACTAGATAAGAAAACAAAACCCTACAACATGCTGCTTACAAGAAACACACCTAAAAATAAAACAGATTATAAATAAGCCGTAAGAAAACAAAAATCTATCACATATGCAGTAAGTCCCAAAACACAAAATTTGTAATCATGCCACCAAACAAGGCAAAAACAAACATTTAGAATAAAAAATTGATAAGTTAACTGCATTATGATGAATGATGCATTATTATGATGAATATAAAGGATCATTACTGAGTTATAATGACAAATACATACAAAGAAGCATGGAAAGATCTATATGAACTGATGTAGAGTAAAGCAAGCAGAGCTGAGGGCAGCTAGGTGGCGCAGTGGATAGAGCACCGGCCCTGGATTCAGGAGGGCCTGAGTTCAAATCCAACCTCAGACAGTTAACACTTACTAGCTGTGTGACCCTGGGCAAGTCATTTAACCCCAACTGCTTGGGTATTTAAAGTCCATCACAGCCTGGTCCTTTCCCATCTTTCCAGTCTTCTTATAGTTTACATACCTCCATGTACTTTATGTTTTCTGTCCTTGTCACTGCAGTTGCCTTTCCTTGAAGCTTACCTTCCATTTATATTGTCTATGTCTTGTAAGTACACAGCTATTTACACATTGTCTCCCCATTAGAATGGGAGCTTCTTAAGGGAATGAATCACATTTTTACCTTCATTTGAATTCCTATCACTTAGTACAGTGCCCAACACACATTTTACTGATATTTGCCTGGGAACAACATGATGTTCATATTCTAGTATACGGTGACTGGTATGACCAGAACCATTTTTATTTCTACATTTTTATGTGTTCTTTCACTAAGTCCTTATAGAAAAATACAAGTTATTACTGCTATACTACAAATGTCCACTAAGCCTCTCCTTCTTTGTCGGACCTGATGACACTTGTGCTCCCTTGGTAAAAGGGGACATGATGATAGCCAACTTTTAGGTAGCACTTAATGCTTATGAAAAGCATTTTTCTCAAAGCGATTCAACGTCTCAGTAAAGTAAATAATATAAGTATTATTATCCCCCTTTTACAGACAGATGAGGAAACTGAGGCTTAGAAAGATTAAGTGATTTGTTCAAAGTAACACAGTGAATCAAGGGCAGTTTGGGACTGAACTGTGTGGTCTAAGGAAGAGAGAACTGAATTTAGAATCAGAGGAAATGGGTTCAAATCCTGTATCACTTCTTCTGTGACCTTGGGTGAATCATTTCCCTGGGCCTCAGTTTCTTCTTTCGTAAGCTGAGAGTTTTAGACTAGAGGACCCGAACGCATCCTTCAAATTCCAAATCCTATGGTCCTAAGAACTGAGTCTAAGTCAGCATTCTTTCCACTATATCAGGTAGCCTGGTACTATACAGTTCAACAGACCAAAAAAAAAATATTTCATGATAGAGTTGCTCGAAATACTTACTGCAGGGCAGATCAAAGCCTAAGTGGCTTATTACCAGCCTTAGTATGCATAAAGAAGGCAAGAATGTGAAACAAAAGGATTGAGGTGAAAGGCAGATTTCCTCTTTCCTTTCCTCTTCCTTTTTATTTGCATGAGGCCCAATGAATTTTAGACAGAGAAAACAGAGGTGCTTTAAATTACATAATTCTTGTGGGAATTCTTTGTCACAGTCCCTCTTAAAATGAGTTTGAAGGCACAGCTTTCCCATTAGGAAATTAAATAGGAACTAGGAGAATTTTCTAATCCTAAATCAGAGAGAGGCTTAAATAAGGGGCCTAGTCAAGAGGGAGTGGTTCAAGGGGCGGCTAGGTGGTGAAGTGGATAAAGCACCATCCTGGATTCAGGAGTACCTGAGTTCAAGTCCAGCCTCAGACACTTGACACTTACTAGCTGTGTGATCCTGGGCAAGTCACTTAACCCCCATTGCCCCGCAAAAAAAAAAAAAAAAAAAAAGAGGGAGTGGTTCAGAGACAACATTAAATGACTATGGGCTCTACTTAGCTAGCTCATTATTCTATGTCCCCCCAACCAAAAAAAAAATATTTGCCCTTAGAGGAAAAGATTTCCCTTTTGGAATGAAGAAGCACACCACAACTAAGGTTCTGGAGACTGAGATCACCTGCTCATTATGAGGGGAGGGGTTGCTAAAGGCTTCATCCTCTTGTTTGATAATAGGTATGTGAGGGTCTAGTTTTCCCAGAAGGGCTAAGGTTTGTATCTTTGGGTTCTAAGTTTCATGAGAAATAATAGAGCCTACTTTCCCTTCTTATGAAGATGATTTAGAACCAGAAGCTAGAACCAGGGAGATTCTCTGCAATGATATAACTATCAGAGCAATGCTCAGCAGGGACCATTGGATCAGTAGCTAACATTAACCATATGACCAATGGAGAACTGCTCAGAAAGGTCTAGAAGACCCCCAAAAGCCCATCAGGGAGTAAGCTAAGCATAAGCAAGGACATCAAGAGATCTGTCCCATTGGAGATGTAAGCTGGCCTCCCATTTATGTACCTGAAACACATATATCCCTATGGGTGGTACTGACCACACACACACACACACACACACACACACACACACACACACACACTTCCTTGGTGTTTGTTCTTCCCATTAATGGACTATGGATTTTCAAGACATACTAGGAGAGAGGCCAGGCTGGAAGAGTTTTACAAGTCAGCCTGGAGGTAAGAATAGAAGCTGTGGGATTGGCTGATATTTCCAGGAAGACACGTCCCTAATTCAATCCTTTCACTAGCTCACATACTCACAGGATCACTGATTTCAAGCTGGAAGGGACTTGAGGTCATCTGGCCCAATGTAATTTTACACTAAGAGGATCTGAGGTCCGAGCAGTTTAAATAACTTGGTCAAAGTCTCCCAACAGCCAAGATGACTCCAGCCTTCTTTCCACCCTGCCACACTTGCTCCCTCTTCAGATTGGTTCTCTTTTCAATTGCTTCCAATCACTGAGGTTTACCTGTATTCACATTCCACTCATACACATCAAGCTAATTCATTTTAAAGGGTTGTTGACTCCTTAAAATTATGCCCAATAAAAAGCTATATATACCACAGTGATATCACTGAGGAAATACCAATATTTTGTTTTGCCATCTCTACAATGGGGCATCTATTAAAGTGATTGTGAGAAACAGAAATCAACGCCACGTACCCTGAGTTACAGAAGCAGTTCCACAAGCCCTGGCCATGGCTCCACAGCAGCCGATTAAATACCCGGTTAAAAATTCGAAACAAATGTAAACCTTCCATGTCAGGTATCTTCCAGATACGTGGGAGAACTGAGCGAATGCTCGTTTTCACAATGTCCAAAACCTAGAAGGAAACATAAAAGCATCTTCAGATCCTGGGCACATTCAGGAACATCCTCATGCCAAACATCTGGTCTTAATTTCATCAGCCAGAAAAAAAGAGAGGGCAAGAAATAATCACTTAACATCTCTTGTAAACCTCTAACATAGGCTACTCCGCCTAATTTCTGTGTATTCAGCATGTATACCGTAACATGCCTTTTCAATCAAAACTGGGTATTTATCTGGGTGAACATTTGGTTTTCATTGAAAATAATGGCATGAGGTGAAAACAATTTAGAAATCCTATTAAAATTCCTCCACAATGCACTGATGCTACAGGCAGCAAGCACACCTGAAGACTTCCAGCAGCCTTGCTGATGCACCATCAACAGCTCCATGGCGCACGTGGGGCAACCTGACTGAGAAAGAAAGGTGGGAAATGACAATTCATGGTGCTTATAGAGGCAAGTAGAGTGGGTGATAAGCAGCAGCTATTGTTCTTTGGAGAAAAAAGTAATGTACAAGTCAAAGAGACCTGAAATCCCAACATCGTCCAACTAGAATTGCTCAATTCTGTCTCTTAGTTTATACATCAATGCTTTCCCATCCAAGAACAGGCATTTTAGCAGATTCGATATTCTCCCTTTACAGTATCATTCTTCTTCATACAGATTTCTGCCTAACCACATAAAGCAACTTTAGCTCCTAGCAGGGAAAAAAATTGTGCCAAGCCTCAAGTTGGAATATCATGGCATCTGTTTCCATTCTCCCCCAATAAAGTATCTGTTTAGCTTTTAATTTTAATTCATATACCTTCTTCACTGGAATTTCAAGATGACTAATGAAAAAATGAAATCAGGCAAAGAATTTCTTTCAAGGAAAAAAGAAAAGGGACGGCGTAACAGAAAAGAGGAATACACATGCACGTATAAGTGTGTCTGGACCACTTTGCGCTCTGTGGAATATGAACCTCAGAGAAATCTCTACCATTTTCAAGGGCAACCAGCCAATTTCTGGATGTTACTTGTTGTGGGAGGCCCAAGTGAAAAAATCAAATTCCACAGGAACCAATGGAAGCCCTGGAGAAATGTGTATAGTGGCTCACAGCTCTCCACTGAGAATGCCATGCTGCCAAAGGGACTGAGGGATGCAGAGGTCAAGTTGGACATGAGCTAGTAAGGCATGGGATTCTGAAGAAGGAACCTGGGGAAGTTTCCATGTCTTCTGTTCACAAAGTCAAACTACAGAAAGAAAAAAAAAGTCATCATCTGGAGCTGGAAAATCTCTTTGGGTAACATCAATATCTTCTATAATGTAACTGACATTATCTGGACAAGATTGGCAAGCAAAGAAATAAAGCCAGATCACTTAGTTATGTGGAGTTTGAGTGAAACAGGCTATTGAGAAGGGCATTTATAGTCCTTATTGCTGAAAGCTTTCAGAACTCCTTAATTAAGGTCATGGTTACAGCTGACCCACATTATTGGATCTCTTGTCTTCTCCTCCTCTTGGTCATTGCTTCCTCCTCATTTCATAAAGGGTTCTGGGACAAGTCTTCCCACTGATATATGATCTTCTGGACAAATGGTCCATTGCATTTCCACCACATCACAGTGGTGTAATGATTGGAATGACGCCACCTACTGGAGACTTACTATAGAAAAGCTCCACCATGAAGTGAAGGTCTTTGAGGGCAAGACCAGGAGTCTTTTCTTTGGCGTCAGTGGACAATTTTTCTTTATAACACCTAATCACTTCACACTCCATGACACAGAGTTTAAGAAAACATGTTGAATTCTGTGAAATAAATGAAGACTATTTCATAACTATTAGAGAAATAACATGGCATAAGAAACACAATTCAGCATTTTAAATCTTTAATTTGCATAAAGACATATAGTGTTCACCAGGTTTTCACTACGATTTATTAACCTCCTGAGTGAGCGATATTGTTCCTTCCAGTTCAAGCCTCTCTCACCTCTGATGCTTTTTGTTTTTACCCCAAAGTAATTTGCCTGTAGGCTACCACTCCCAGAAGTCTTCCTTCCAACAAAGAACAATAGTCAAGCAAAACCAAAGGACACACCCATTACACTTGATCCTGAAAGCAACATTCTGTACCTGGGCTCTATAGAGAAGTGACCAGTGTATTTTATCATCTTTTATCTTGGGCCAAGACTAGTCATTATAATCAATGAGAGTTTGGTGGATGTTCTGCAGTGTTTATATTTTATATTATGGTAGTTCTTAGTTTTATTGTTCCTCAGTTTTGCTTATTTTGCTCTGTATCAGAGCATTTGTCATTTGTATGTATCTATGTCATAGTATCATTAAATATATTTCTATACCTCCATTTGTATACCCAGCCACTGCTTAACTGATGGTCACCTACTGCAGACTGTTTTGCTGTGTTGAACCTTCTGGTACATGAGCAATTTTACATTCTGCCTTTGACGTTCTTGGGATAGTCATCTGCCATATTTCAAAGGGTATGAACATTCTGGTGACTTCTTTCACATAATTCCAAATCATATGCCGGCATAGAGTATTAGTGAACCTGGCTTCCACCAATACTTTCAACACAATTGCTGTTGGGCTTTTTTTTTTTAAACAGCTTTGCCCAATTTGAGCAATGTTAGATGAAACTTGTTTTGTTTAGCATTTCTCTCATTGTTAATCATCTGAAGCCTGTTTTCATATGGACATCAAGAGTCTAATATTTTGGGGTTTTTTTTAAAGGATTTTTTCATATCCTGGGCTCAATTATTGACCAGGGAGTGATTTTTTTCCACCTCTGACGTTAATACAAAACTGAAGTGACTGTTTTTCAAAGAAATGCTGAGAAATTCAACAACTAAATATAAAACTATTAGCCAAGTTTGCCAGTAAGTTACCTGTTTTTTCCACATTTTCTTGAAATTATGGTGCCTGCCTCTGTAAATTATAAGGATTTCATATTCTGGAACTTAATGCTCTTTAATAGCTACAAATATAACAAAGTCTCACCATGCACAATTTTCTCTTCTAATCTATCATCTTTTACACTAGGACATTTGGTTGCCTATGTTTGGCGTAGGTGTTTATTTTACCTTTCATTCTACTGGGTGGGGGAAAAAATCTCTACAAAGTAGAGTTTTTAATTTTATAAAAATGGTACATTGTGCTAATTGTGCTGATGGTACTTAATTTTTCAAACGACTCTGCATGTCTTGAAGCTCTTAAGCTATCCCCACAGAGACCAATGGAAGAATGTTATCATAGAACAAGCCCTAGTGAAAGCTGCCCTTCTCCTTTCCCCAGAAGCGTTGCCCCCCTGCCCCCATAAAGCTAAGAACTTAGATTCTGAATACAGTTTGGGAAAAAGAATTGAGTGAAATAGCAAGGAGAGCCACGGGCAGAAGCAATCAAGATAACAGGAAGATGAGCTGCTTGGCCAAGCTCCTACAGACACAACCCAGCAGTTTCCTCCATTGATGATCCCCAGAGAGAACATTTTCACTCTCCCTCTCTGAATGTGGGCAACTCTTGGCAAGATATGGTTGGACTGGTCTAAATTTAGATGGCCAGAACCAATGGATGACAAAGATGCAGGCTGGGACTTGCTCTCATAAAAATGGCAACCACCTAACCAAGTTATCCTCTAAAAAGTCACCTGGCACCCCCAGGATTGCTTAGCCTGCTCTGCAGTGATACCAAGCTCTATATAACCGGTGCTGGGACACCTCCTTCCCTTTAAAAAAAAACAACAGAAAAATTTAGCAGTGATTCAATCTGCATTATCCTACTCTTGGTGGAGCAGCAATTAAAAAAGCCAAGGAGACTGTAAATAGTCCTGTCCCTCGGACCACCACTTCCTTGTCCCCCCTCCTCCCACCAGCATCTTGGACTCTGAGACCCTGGGTCCCAACCACTTTGGGCTCTGCCAACTGAGCTTTTACTTCTCATGCCTCAAATTAGACTCTGTACTTTACGTCCCAACCTTTTCCACACCATACCCCTGCCCACATACCCTTCCCACCCCTGCCCCTCCAGCCCCCCTTTAAGTGTTCTGTTCCTCCATTAGAATCGAAGCCCCATGAGGCAAAGCCTTGGGCTTTTGTCTATTCGTATTCCTAGCACTTATAGTGCCTGGGACATAGTAAGCACTTAATATATGCTTAGTCAGGTCGGTTCAATTCAGTTAAAAAAGGGTCCTGCTCCTTCTCCTCAATCCTCCCATTTCCAAAAAACAATTAAAAAAAAAACCTCCATGGTGTATTATTAGCAACAGCTGTACTTATTAGACCACACCTGGGAAGTGGAGGAAAGGCTTCAGTGAAGCGATCTCACACTCTATGAAGCCCCAAACCATCAGGTGTGTGTGTGGGGGGGGAGGGGGCTGACACTCACTCTGGGAGAGGGCAGAAGTACCTGTTGGTAAATCTCTAAATAAGGACTTGTCCTTATTCTGAATTTCTGAACATACAAACATGTTTAAGAGTTAACCTCAGGGGGCAGCTAGGTGGCGCAGTGGATAAAGCATCAGCCCTGGATTCAGGAGGACCTGAGTTCAAATCCGGCCTCAGACACTTGACATTCACTAGCTGTGTGACCCTGGGCAAGTCACTTAACCCTCATTGCCCCCCCCCCCAAAAGAGTTAACCTCAGCTCAGCTTTCCTCCTGTTCACAGGTTTTATTACTATCATTACAAATTACTTAATAACCACCACCCAGTCCATCTTACCCTAAAACATCTTGTTGTGAGTTCTTCCTTTTCCCTCTGTCTTGACATCAAATCAAGTATCAAGTCTTATCTCTCTTCCTTATCTTCTCCCTTCTTCCCACTCCTATTCTTCTAGCACCTTAGTACAGGCTCACTACCTTTTCCATGGATCTTAGGTGAGATCTCTTAGGAAGCTCAGAGATCACCTAGTCCAGTTCTTTCATTAGTTACATCTAGTAGCCTGGTCACTCATCACCCTGTCTCCCATCTCCTCCATCTCCAACCCACCCACCTTTCAGAGTCCTCACAAGGTAAGCTTCTTAATGCGCAAGTCAGATCTTGTGGTTCCTCTATCCCACAAACCTCAGAGGCTTTCTAATGCCTATGGGAAAATAAAATACCAGCTCTTTAGCCTGAGGTTCAAGGCCTTCTCAATCCACTTTGTCAAAGATTTGGAAGACAACCCCATGTGGCCCATACCTGAGAATGAAAGCCCTTTTCCATATACATGACAAATGGACCTCCAGTATCTCCTGGAGACCTTTACTAATGGCAAACTCATGCCCTCTTAGGGCAGTCCATCACACTTTGGAGGGGTTCTAATTGTTAGGAAAGTTTTCCTTCTAAGCAACCAAAATCTGGCCCTGTCATTCTAAGGGTTTCTCCTTGTTCTGCCTCCTCAGACCCACAAAACAAGTCTTTCTTCCATGTGATCATGCTTGATAATCACGGGAGTCCCACAGGGCTCTGTCCTGGGCCCCTTTCCTTCTCCTTCCATGCTATTTCATTTAATTTCTCTCCTGACCTCCAGTGTCCTATCTGCCAGTGCTTGGTGGACATCTTGAACTGGATATCTTATAGAAATCTTCATCTCAACGTGTCCAAAATGGAACTCATTATCTGTTCCCCTAAATTCTTCCCTCTTCCTGACTTGCTACTGTCCAAAATAATCTCATGTCTTAGTCATCCAGGCTCACAACCTCAGCTTCTCATATTCCCTCTCTCCCTCCACATTCAATCTATTGCCAAAGCTTATTGCTTTTACTTTTTGTTGTTGTTGTTGAAGCAATGAGGGTTAAGTGACTTGCCCAGGGTCACACAGCTAGTAAGTGTTAAGTGTCTGAGGTCGGATTTGAACTCAGGTCCTCCTGAATCCAGGGCCGACGCTTTATCCACTGCACCACCTAGCTGCCCCCTGCTTTTACTTTTGTAACATCTCCCATATATGTCCCTGGCACTACCCTGGGGCAGGCCCTCATCAACTCACACCTGGACCATTGGTTGGTTTCCCTGCCCAAAGTCTCTCCCCACTCCAGTGCCTCCTCCAGTCAGATGCCAGAGTGGTCTTCCTGAAGTGCAACTGACCATTCCCCCCATTCAATGAAATCCATAGCCTTCCTCTCCAACCCTTCCAGGTTTCTTATACCTTACAGCCTCCCCCTTCCTATTCTCCATGTACTCTGTGAGCCAAGGACAATGACCTCCTTGTTTCTTGTTTCTCACAAAAAACATTCCATTTCCCATCTCTGGACATTTTCATGAGCTGACCTCCACATGTGTAACACTATCTCTTGGCTTCCCAGGCTGCCTTTAAGTCCCACTTCAAGCCCCATCTTCTACAAGAAGCCTTTTCTGATCCTCCTTCGTTTCCCTCTATTAATTCATCCCACACGTCTCTTGTGGGTCCACAGGTGTTTTTATGTTCTCTATCCCCATTAAACTTTGAGCTCCTTGAGAGCAGAGATCGTCTTCTGCTATTCTTTGCATCCCCAGTGCTTGGCACGTTATCTGACACAAAGTAGGCACTTAATAAATGTTAACTGACTTCTGAAATACCCGAATGTGATTGTGTGCCCAGAGTAAATGTTCTCTTCACCAGGTAAACAGTCCCAGGTCCTTTAACCAATCTTCCACGGCATAGTCACATTCATCCAGATGTCAACTGCTGTCCCATTGATCTATTCTCCTCCTTCTGCTTAAGGTATCTCCTTCTAGAGCCCCACTTCAGGCAGGAGGCCCTTCTCGCCACCCCACTTATGTCAGGGATGTACATGTCCTTGGATGTCTAGTTTAAAGACACCACATTTAGGTTCTTTTTATTCATCTAGTTCTGAAGACATCTGACTGTACTTTCCCCACCTCATTTATAAGAGATTTGGTGAAATACCTTCGCTAAATGCAATTATACTAAGTTTATGATATTTCCTTGATCGGCCTAAAAATTCAGTCAAATGAAGTTAGCCTTGTATAACTTCTTCTTGACTTAAGTTGTAAGACCCAGTATTCACCACTCAGCCCTAAAATATTCTAAAGCTTTTCCACTAATCAGCCAAGTTTCCCATTTTATTATCTGAGGAATCCACTTTATTTCTCATTTTTAAAAAACTGGGATAACATTTGCCAAAATTCAATTCAATCAGCATTTGCTGGGCATCTACTCTGTTCCAGGCTGGCTTTTTTACGTCACTATTTCATATGTAATGAACTTTATCTGGCCAAATCCCATCACTTGCTGTTCCCTGATCTGAGATGAACTACCCTTTCCTGCCTCTACTTATGAATCACCGGAGACCCCTTCCAAATGATGCTGACTCCTCCCACGTCTCTGAGGTCAGAAATGCTATTGGTCTAGCTCAGGCACCATCTCTTTCATGAAACTGCCCCTGAATCCCCTAGCTAAAGCATCCCTCCCTCCTTAATGTTCTTATCTGCTTGACCCCTGTACTTGGTAATGCCCTATGTTATATTATAGTCATTTGCCTGCATATCTTATTACAGGGACTACAGTTTAGTGTTCATTTTTGCATCCCTGGCACTTACAGATCACTGTTCTTTGCAAATAGTAAATATTTAATACATGCTTAAGCAATTAAGTTGTTGACTGTTACTTCATAAAATAAGAAAGGGAGAAGGAAATGCAAGAGACAAGAGAACAGGGTCAATTAAACTTTTTGCATCTTTCCTCTGACTATTCATTTAGCATCACATCCGACTCTGCATTGCCCCTGAATGAGAGCAAAGATGCAAAGTGATGGTAATCTTCCTATGTCTGGAGGCTACTCCATCTCCTCACCCATCTTTCAGGTTCCAACACTCACAGTCAAGTGACAATCACAAAGGACTGATTTTCCAACAAGACCATCCATATCTTTGTTGACTAACAAGTAAATAGGTCAGTTTACCAACATTTAATAAGTATCTACCAGATAGGTATGTGTCTATGTGTATGTATATTATTGAAATAGCGCCATCCACTGTCTTGTCCCACCCTTTTTTCCTCTAGGTAATATCATGAAGACTCAAACCCCACTAAGATAAAAGTGACACCTCAGAATATAACCTCAGAGTCCAGCTTATTAAAAGGAATTATAGAAGAAGAAACAACATCCTGTATTGATGGCCCACAGCCCAGAACCCTGCCAACAAAGAAATCATTAGACAAAATGCTGAGGTTGCAATGCATGTACTGGTCATGAGCAGAGAGGGTTGGAGATGCCAGCTAAAAGGTTCCAATTTCTTCTTTGTCAAGAAAGATCTGATGGGTAAGAACATTGCTCACCTTCCGCTGTTTTACAGAATCCAGTTTTATGAGCCAGTATGAAGCCACCTTGGGTTTATGATACTTCCAGTTATCCATAATCTGTATTTTGGAAGAAAAACAAAATGAAGTGAAATCCATCACTCCCCCACTAACAAGTCCCCAAAGAAAATGCTGAGATCAATACTAACAGTTGATGAGTTGAAACCTTAGTACTGTCATCGGGTGATGAAGAGGGCTTATCTCTACATACCCAACATTAAGAATCCCCAGCCTCTACTGCTTCACAAAGCAGTAACAGTACACAGACTTCTTTTCAGCAGCTGGCAAACATATGAAATCTTAGGATCAAGAAGTAAAAGTGTTTGCAGAATAAGAAATTTCTGGAGTTAGAAAGGACTTTAGAAAAGTCACCTGCTCCCTGAGGTCCAGAGAGGTCAGGTCATCTGCCTAAGGTCACGCAGATTTGTCAAAGGCAGTCAGAAGTAAAATTCAGTATGCTGGACTCAATACCCTTTGACCACAGACTTTTTGTTTTGTTTTGTTTTTGGCAGGGGCAATGAGGGTTTAGTGACTTGCCCAGGGTCACACAACTAGTAAGTGTCAAGGGTCTGAGGCCGGATTTGAACTCAGGTCCTCCTGACTCCAGGGCCAGTGCTTTACCCACTGCACCACCTAGCTGCCCCCTAACCACAGACTTTTTAAACAAAAATGATGGGGCAGCTAGGTGGCGAAGTGGATAGAGCACCGGCCCTGGAATCAGGAGGACCTGAGTTCAAATCCGGCCTCAGACACTTAACACTTACTAGCTGTGTGACCCTGGGCAAGTCACTTAACCCCAATTGCCTCACTAAAAAAACAAAACAAAACAAAACAAAAATGCTGACCCTTCATTCAGGAAGAGTTGAATTCAAATGTAGCCTCTGGCCCATACTAGTTGTGTGGCCCTGGGCAAGTCATTTAACATGTCAAACTCAGTTTCCAAATCTTTCAAATAGGAATGATGATAATAATACCTACCCCACAGAGGTGTTGTGAGGACCAATCTATATAAGACATTTTGCAAACTGAAAATGGATATGTCAGTGATTAGCTATTTTTAGCTAAATTAGGGAGTCAGATTGTCTTAGAAATTGTACTATGCTTTTGATATGCAATCAAGGAGACATTTTAAAAAGCTATCTTGCTATGATGTTTAGCAGTGTCTGCCAGGGACACAAATATGATTAAATTTGATTTCTGAGCATAAGTTCTGGGAGTTGGGGTAATAACACCTAGTTATACCACATGGAAATAAAGGTCAGCTAAATCTGAATGTATATATGTGGACACAAACATATAGACACAGATATATACAGAGATGAACACATGCATACACACAGATACACACACACACACACACACACACACACACACACACACACACAAATTCTGTGGCCTGGTAAGGCCCCTACAGCTTATGGCTCTAGGAATGTATGCTTATAATACAGTCAGACTACCCAGAAATCAAAATCATATCCCTTAATTATTTTCAAGTTGTTCCTCTTCATCAATAAGAAAAGCAGATTTGCTTGAGAAACAGTGACATGCAGTTAATGTGCTACGTAAACAATTCTTGTCTTCACTTAGAAAAGTTATTTCCATAACTTTAGGTAACAATAAGAGCTCAGAAACAGGGATCCATTTTCACTGTTTTAAATTTAGTAGGACGATATAAAGTTCCCCCAATCTGAGTGCAAACTATTTTCGGCGTGATGAAGATTGTTCTTATTGTTGTTGCTCAGTCGTTTCAGTCATGTCTGACTTTATAACCCCATTTGGAGTTTCTTGGCAAAGATATTAGAGTGGTTTGCCATTTCCTTCTCCAGCTCATTATACAGATGAGGAAATGTCCATGAAAAGGGTTAAGTGACTTGCCCAAGGTCACACTGCTAGTAAGTATTTGAGGTTAGATTTGAAACTCATATCTTCCTGAATCCAGGCCCAGCATTCTATCCACTGTGCTACCTAGCTGTCCCAATTATTATTAAATTATTAAAGATTAAGCTCACCTGCTCTTACCATGTCAGTTTCTGGTATGAAAAATTTAAAGCCAGAAGGCTTCCCCCATCCACCACCCTTTTCAAAAACAAGATGGCTGAAAGAGGTTGGAATCAATGGTAGGAAATGCAAAATTCCAAACCAAACTCACAACACAGGGCTGCAGTTGTTAGGTTAATATTAGCCACTGGGTGGTGCCCTTACTCCATAAAAGAAAATATTCCCAGGCTAGGAGGAAAAATATTTTTTAGCAGTAAACAACTTAAGTAAGTTAATAAAAGTACAGGCTTGAAAAGAACACTTTGATACCTTATTTACACAGTAAGTGGTACGACTGATGAGGGAAAACGATTTCTCACTAAAAACCTCCGGATCCCATCTCCCCTCTGTCTGCGCTATTAGCAGGCTAGGGGTTGGCTTTTCGAAGCAGCAGTCCTGCTGTTGGTCTCAGTGTTCTAGAAAGGACTAGAAAAGAGCAGCCCTGGGCTAGTTTTCCTACAGGTGCTTTGTGTCATTTCTAAACAGGTCACCTTGTGGCACTGCTATTTTTACAACAAGATAAACACCTTGAAGCTAAGCAGGCCCTTCCTGCCTTCTTGATTAAAGCTGGTTCTTTGGATTTCTGACACTCCCTTCTCCCATGGGAGGCAATTTCTTCTCATCTTTTCCCAGGAGTCCTGCCCCGAGGACCCCACAGGCTGCTTCTTGATGTTCTTTTAATACAGCAGGGCAGGCTAGGTCCTCCTTGGTTCTCCCATCTATGGGCTCTCAGTCCTGCTGCCCCATGCCTGGTACCCCTCTCTTCCAATCATACAGGTGCTGGGTGATGTTATCCTTTATGTGCTAGTCATCCCTAGTGCTTCCACCCACTGGCTTTCTGAGCCTAGAAGTCTCCCCTTCCTTACCTCTGCCTCCTGGCTGCCTTCAAGTCTCAGCTAGGAACCTTCTATAAGAAGCCTTGGCTCATCTCCCTTAATTCTAACTCCTTGCCTCTGTTGCTTATCTGCCATCTATTCTGTCTCCATCTGGTTTGTTCAAGGTTGTTTTCATAGTATATAACCCATTAGGCTGTAAGTTCTGTCTTTTGCCTTTGGGTCCCCAGTATATTAGATCAGTACCAAGCACGGAGTAGGTGCTTAATAAATGCTTACTGACTGACTGGCTATTACTCTGGATTACTTGTACTTTTATTCTTCTGAGATCAAAGCGTCCCTAGATTTACAACTAGAGAAATCACCCAAGATGCTACTGGTATTAAAGAGATCACTATTTGCAAAAGTGGCCACTTGGGATTCATGAAAGAACAGTCCTGTTTCTCTAATTCCATTTCTAACCACATGGACTTGATTTAAAAATAAATTAAATTCTTCAAACTCACTCTTCAATTGCATTAGGCCAGCCTGAAAGATGTTTCATTTTACAACATGAAATAAATGTCAAGAAAATGCTTGGAATGCAGAACAAGACTTAGACCACCTTGATGTACATTATGCCCCTGTCCAGTGAGTTCAAAGCACCTTAATAACAACTTTCCCCAAAAGAAATCACTACAGGGAGTGGCATTGGAATCAACACAATTGTAAAGCTAGAAGGGACTGCAGAAACCAGTGTAGGTATTTGTAAAAGGAAAACCTTCTGTTCTTTGGCAATGTTTACTCTATTCATTAAGTGGAAGTTTTTTTTTTCCTATCCTGTATACCAGCCAGAACTTCTCCCCTTGCCTCTGCAATAAAAATTCTAATTTTCTGATTTTTTCTTCCTTTTCAGTATGTTTAATATTTCCTCTTTACATGGTTGTTCATGTCTATTGAAAAAACATCTTTTTTCTCTCTTCAAAATATTCACCCAATAAGGTTTAATGAAATAAGTTTTACAGTCAGAGATCATGGGTTCAAATCCTGACACTGACACTTACTTTCTTGAGACTTTGGACAAGTCAGCAATTAACCTCGCTGAGTCTTTGTTTCTTCATATATAAGATGAAAGACTGGACTGAGTGATGGCTCATTTTTCACTCAACGTACAAGCTCACATATGCATGTGATGTTAAGAACAGAAGCTTGATGAGGAGAGGAGCATTTTTCCCTTTTGTCTTTCTATCCTCAACAGCTAGCAAGAGCATTTGCTTAATAACATGCTTGCTGATTGACTGACTTGGAAGTCAAGGAGATCTTTGTGGCACATTTACTGAGATTATTTCATCAAATTCCAATTTATATTTTCTTCATAATCATATTTGCAGGAGAAATTTTTACCAGATAGCAATTCTTTGTGACCAATTAGAAGAAAATAAAAACCATTAGTCGGTGTTCCTTATATTTCTGGAACACGGCCCCATAGCTCATGATGAAACAGCTATTTCTGTGCACTATGTCTGTCACCTAGCAGCCCACCGCTGGGCAGGCATTAGTAACCCTGAGAAAAGCGCTAAAGTGCCCCAGGTTGTAGCCTATGTCACACACTTACATCCTCGATAATCCGTTCTGATTCTTCATCCGATTTCCCTGGGAACCTGATCTTCATATCTCGGAGAATAAACAAGGTCTGCCTTGTAAATTCTTCCTCTTGTTCTTTTGTTCTCAGATGCTGCAAAGGATCAGTCTTAAATTCAAAGAAAGACAGATATTTGGAAATTTTATTTTGCTATGATGGGAAAGATGTTTCTGGTTAAAATGAATTACTTTTAAAAAACAGTAGCAGCTAAATAACAAGGAAACGCAAACATTTATTCGGGGGGGGGGGGTGGAATAGCAGTTAGCGGTAATAACTTGTAGACATCACCAAAGAGCACATGCATCATCTGACAATGGGCTGTCTGTTCACAAGGCAAGGCTGACATTAAAAGGGTAGGAATGTCAGAGGGCCTTTCACACACCAAAGAAGCAGGACCTTCCTGAACTCAGACACCAAAAGGGAAAAAAAAAAGCTCAAACATTTTAACCTTATCAACTTCATTCTGTACATGGGCTTCAGGTACTTGTTCTTGGTTAGAAAAATGATTGTTCATTGGCCAAACTCAATCACTGCCATATCTTGGCTCTTCCTTCAATAACAAGGCCTTTTATGTAAAAAAAAAAAAAAAAAAAAACCTAAACTGTCAGATCCCACTTGAAGAGGATAATCCCAGGGAGGCAAAGGTACACCACGCACACAGTAGGGTGTTTGGAAAAACTCAAAGGAAAACGTATGCCTGTGGGCAAACGAAATTCTGTGAAACTTTTTAAGGATAATTCCCTGAGACTGAAAGGTGGATTGGAATAAATGTTGTTCTCCACATGCACGGGAAGCACATAAACACTACTCAGTTTATAGATACATTTTCTCTCTAAGGAGCTAATAACAGGTAATAAATCTTTGGAGACTTAAACAATTAATTCCATTTTGTAATATTTGCATGGGAAAAGGGCAGTAAATATTTCCCAGCAACATAAGAGAGAGAGAAATAATAAAAACAAAAACATTAAACTGGGGTGATTTTCAATACAATAAAACTTAAATAATAAACAATAACTTAATAATAATAATAATAATAAATAAGCAGCAACTTAAAAACTCAACCCAAGGGCCCCTCCCCCTTATAACATTGGCCTCAGGCTCTATCACTCAAGAAGTTTCTTTCTGTTCTTCTGGTAACAGAGTGGACTTGGTGAAATCCAAGACTGAGCGGCATCAGGCCCAATTCTGAGCGGTCATTGCTTAGGGTATATGGCAGCTCCATTGGATGACTTCAGTATCTCAGGATCAGAACTGCCTCCAACTCTGTCCTTTTGGCTGCTCAAATTCAGTTTAGAGGATTCTGTTTCTTATGATATGAAAAGGGATAAAGTAGTTCATCATCACTTACCACTGGAGTCTCATGGTGATCCAGACCATTAGGTTGGGGCAAACTCCTCAAGGAAGAAGAGGAACGATTTAGAGATTGAGACCTGACCCCAGAAGCTGGGCGGGAGATTGAGATCATCTGCCTAGCAGAAAAGGGGCGGTGGTCAATCATGGACGGATTCGCCGAGATGGATCGAGGACAACTGACAGAGCGTCTGATGGAGCCTGAGGAGGAGACCTGCATTAGATCTCTGTAGCGCCAATGGACAGATCCAAGGACAGACAAAATATAAGGCAGGAAACTAGGGGTGGACAAAGAGTCGGTGGTACAGATGACATTAAGAGCAAACATGATGGTAAGCCACACACACTGAACTGGGGTGAACTTCAGTCTTGTTCTAAAAGGGAAGGTCCCCCTGCGAAGGCTGTGAAGAAAGGAAATGCCACAAGCCACAAATGAATGAAAACTTACAAAGAATCACAGAAGTGGAGAACTAGAAGGAACACCTCAGAGTCAACAGGCTGAACCCATATATCAAAACAGAATCTCTGGTTTCACTGCTGGAGTAGTCTCCCCTCATATCACCAGAATACTAACAGTAGCTAATGAGGCACTATAAAATTCACAAAGCACTTTCCTGAAAACTACCTGCTGTTATTATCCTCATTTTTTCAGGTGAGGAAACTGAGGCAGGTGGTACTGAAGTAACGTGCCCAGGTCACACAATTATTAGGTGTCTGAGGCCAGACTGAACTCACATCTTCCTAACTCCAGTTCCAACTCTCTCTTCACTGACACCTGTCCATCTTTGTATCTCCTGTTTTTCCTAGTACATGAGCTTTTGTATGATGTACTCAATGAACATTTGAATTGAAATGAATACCTATGAAAGCAGATAGAATTTCCCTCATTAGCTGTAAAAATTAGTAAATCCTTATAAAAAGGAATGTTATATACACATAGAAAGAAACAAAGACGGGAGAGATATCTTTAAAGTGGTTCCCCTTTAAATGGTGCCCTACGGGCATAGAACATATATGATTTACCTTTTAAAAATTCTGTGGGATAAAAAAATGCACCTACCCAATATACGAGGAAAAAAAATCCCTGATTCTAAGAATGGGTCTACTACCTCCAAGAAACTACCAAGCACTGGGAAAATACAGAGAAAAAAAATCCCTTCCCTCCATCAGCTTCGTGCTCCTGATCACACTGTGCGTGTACCCCCAAAAGAAAAACCATTTCCTCTAGGTAAGCTCATTGGCCACAGGCCTTGGAGTTGGGAGTGGGGGGAGGCAATAGACCCGCCCTCAATAGATGCAATTATATTTGTGCTACGTAGAGAGAGAAACATTTGGTTGAACCAGCTCAGAAGAGGCAGAGTTTGTATATGCAAATTCAAAAATATTTCTATGAGTGCACAGTATATCCCAATGGGGGTGAGAAGGATTTAAAGAGAGGAGGTTTGAACTCCTTCAAGTGGTTCCATTAAGCATATGCAGTTGCCTATAAATCAGATGGTTTTCTACCAGCCATTTGCATTCATTTCTGAAAGTAAAGAAGCTTGTGTACAGTGTTCTTCAGGTGAGATAGTGTAAAGACAAAGCACAAGGTGAGGAGCCAACCTTTGCTGTATTTTCCAAAGATCATAAAAATAAAATATGATTAACAGAGGGAGAAAGCATATATTAGGAAAGTCTTCAAAAGAGAAGAATGATACCGAGAAGACATGAAAAACAATGCTCATATTATATTTTAATGCACCCATTTGTCTGAGCACAGCTTATAAGCTTTTTGGTCTGAGAACAGTTTCTGAGATAACATTATGTTATCTCTGAGATCGTTCCTGAACCAGTAATTTTTGCCCTGACCTTCCTTCATCTAAATCCTTCCCCCATCAGTCAATGTTACTGTGGAGTAGATAGCATTATCCAAGCCAGGGGGAGGGAGGAAAGATTGATTACTTGTGGGTAGAGGAGCTTTGGCTCCCAAAACATAAAGGAAGAAACAGTATGAGACAAACTTCCTGGAAAAGACAACTCATAGAGAAACATCCAAAGCAGCCAAGATCACTCTATAAAACAAAGAATTCAACGGCCTCCAAACCACAATTAATAACAGAATGAAACAAATGTTGAAGTAGAGTGCACACAACATGCACCCTTATAAGCAGGGCTAGCTTTAAACTGAGAAAGAACAGGGAATTATTTACATAGGCTAGGTCTCCTCTGAAGGCCAAGGAAAAGATCTCTGAGGAGGAGATTACCCCCACTAGACCTGCCACTGTGCCTGATACTCTCACATTATTCTACCTCTTGTATGAACGCAAATATCACCTCAGGGAAGCACTCCACCAAACTGCGATTGGCCATAAAGATCCTGGGCATTCGATTAAGCAGCAAGTCACCTTATCAAGTCGTGAAATAGGGTGGATGACTTTTGATATGAGGGAAGGGATCGGAAAAAAATTCTAAACATGGGGAAAATGTCCAAGAGAGGTCATAAGAATCAATATGGTGAAACAAGCAACCTAAAAAGAAGAGATCTAAAATGGAAAATTCAGAGACACCAAACTGCCTCATAATTCTGCTGAGGGCTATCATTTGTCACGGATCAACAGCCCTAGAATCAATGAGAAAATGCAAGTTGGCATGTGGGAGAAAGCAGACAAATGATGGGGAAGATGGAAGAAGGGACACTAGGGGAGTCAGAGAAGGTGTGTGGGTAGCTCGGTGAGCGTGGCCAGTGTAGCCAGCAAATCAACTTCCAGACATCTGCATAAGCCAGATTTGATCAAAAATGCCCATTTCAAACAAGGGACCTTAGCAGCACCAATGACCCATTCACAACAGAGCCAGAGTTTTAAGTTACCGTAGGTCTTCATAGGGCCAGAGTTGTGCATGCATCTCCTTCTATCTAGGACTATTCTTTCTCCTCCCCTCTAGTGGAAGGGATGTGGGGGGGAAGCAGGGAAAGGAAGGGGGTATCTTTAAGTACTCAACTCACTGCCTTTTTCTTAAGCTAAAATTAATCAACTTACTGGGCTGTGGAGGAAATTTCCACTTGCAGGTATCAAAATCATAGGCGGCTTTCTTTTCAGCAATTGTACCCGGGAACTCTTCGCGCTCAATTTCTTCTGATTCAGAGGACTCCTCAGAGCTTTCATAACTGCTCTCACTACTGTAGTTCTTCTGCTTTTTCAATATCTGTGCACTTTCAGGCATGGAATGCAGAGGCTAAAATAAAAGATTATAACAGCATCATCTGAGTAAAAATTAGAGCAAACACTGGCCATCTGAAGTCTCCCTTTTATTTGAAAGGTACAGAACTAATTTAGGATCCCAAGGGGGCTAACGACCACCAAAAGTCATTTGACAAAAAAATCTAAGGAGTGTTCTGAGACATGTTCCTAGGACCATGGGACTGATCACCAAGAACAAGAGGTGGTGGGGATCTCAAACCCCATTCTGGTCCACCCCCCCCCCATTTTAGAGATGTAATAACTGAGGGTCAGGAAGGTGAATGATGCCCAAGACCATAAAGACAGAAAATATCTGTAGTTCTTCCACTGTCCCACACTGCCTCCATGCCCCACCTCACCTGATTACCCCAAAGAAAGAGCTATTTTTATCATTTTGTGTTTGAGATTTGAGATAAAGTGTCATTTATGGACAACAGTCAAAGGCTCAGGATGAAGAGAGCTAAGTGGCTAAAATCAAAGGTGAGAAGCGTCTCAGAAAGTCATTATAACCCTGGCAGGGGCAGCTTGGGGCGTCTGTCTCAAATACAATTTTCTCAATTTTACAGCTAGAAGTCAGACCAAAAAACAAGAGATCCTGCCCCCTCAGCGTATGTGCGTCAAGCAAGTATCCCTGATACATTTAATTTGTTGTTATATTTTCAAAGATAAAAAATAGAATTTTAAAAAATATTCTCTAATCTTCGTCCTGGTCATACGTTTCATGGGTCTTTTGTTAGATGATGCCTAATTCTAACACAGATGTTCTTACCAAAGTGAAGCAATCCCATTTCCCTTTCCCTATGCTACAGAATAAATGAAGCATATAATGTGGAAATTAACATGTTGTGGGTTTGTTTGGGGGTTTTACTTTTGCAGGGAGGAATCATGTTGAAGGATGTATTAGCACAAATTCCAAATGTCATGCTATCATGTTGTAGTAGGTCTCTGCTGAGAGCCACCTGTTTCTAATCCTTCTCCATGACTCATTTTCAAGAATTCCAGGTGAAGGAAGAGAGGAGTGGGGATTGGGGAAGGCCTTACTTCAGAAGAACATGCCCAGCCTAGCATAAGATGTATTTGCAACTTAGGTATTTCAAGGATGGTTTACTACACACACCATATGCCTCCTCTTACTAATGGGAATGATTACGATAGCAATGTATTAACAGTCATAGTTCTGTGTTAAGGGAAAATAAAGACATGGTAACATAAGCATAATATGTGACAAAATTATTGGGCATCAAGAGGGTCCACTGAAATAACAATTGCCCATTGTGACTGAACAGGATGTAGATACCATCCAAAGTGCCTGCAATACGAGCTAATCTGAAGGCTGGTCTTTCTCAACTTTTATCCCAAATGTAAAGGAAGGGAAAATTGCCCTAATACTTTGGGATGCAAGCTTCTTTTTATAAGAAATGGTTTAAATGTAATGAAGCACCAATAACATTAAAGTTGTCTCTTAAAAACCAATCAGCTCAGACTAATTTACCATTCCTTGAAAACATTCTATGCCTTCCTGTACCTTTGTGCTCACTCTTTCTGTCCCCTATAACCTTTTTATCACCTCTCACCTATGGAAATCTAGCATCACTCCAAAGTTAACTCAACTGTCTTGTTGTTTGTTATTGTTTGTTGATTGTTGTTGGGGATTGTGGTTATGGTTGTGGTTGGTGGTTGTAGTTGTGATGGTTGTTGCCATTGTTGTTGTTTGTCTTTTGTTCTTGAAGAGGACCATGATATTGGGGTGATGTCATGACTTCCACTGAACTGGATTTAAGTGAGGGAGAGCTATGCAAGGTCACCAGCCTCACTCTCTCGTCCAGAGCCATCTGGGTCCTCTGGCAAGATATTCGTCAGGTCACCTGGAGATGGCCCCAGATGTTTAAGGCAATTGGGGTTGACTTGCCCAGGGTCACACAGCTAGTAAGTGCTGGAAGTGACAAATAGCTCTGCCCCTAACTCAAAGATGGTCCCTCCATGAAGTCTTCTCTGTTGTCTCCCCAGCCTGCAGTAAGGTTTCTTTCTGTATATCATCATACTTCACTTATAACATTTATCATATAATCTTTTGAGTTATATTTATTTGTGTATGTGTCTTATCTCCCTTAGTAGATTTTAAACATCTTGGGGGCAGGAGTCATCGCTCGTCTCTCCTTGACATCTTCTTTAGTGCCTAGTATTGCACCTTATACATAGAAGGTACTCAAATAGATACTGAATAAATCTCGACACTAAACACATTTGTCAAACTTTTTGATTTGATGAAGAAACTTCACCCTAAATCTAAAAGATATGATACAATCTCCAAAGTTCTCTACGGATTTGAATGGCGCACATACTACTCAAACCTTTAATAAATAAAGGTAAATGAATGGTTGAGCCTCCATCACATTTGTATAGTCTGGCCCAATGGACCAACCACATATTCAAGTGAGACACGAGCCAGCCAACACATTGTTCAAAGAGTAACAACAGGAAAATAAGTCACAAAGGCACAGGCTACACACACCACAGCACCTAAACAGAATGGAGGCTAGACATGAACAGTACACATCATCTTTCATCCTCCTCAGTAATCTCTCAGCCTTTCCAACATATAAATTGATCAGATCACTTCTCCTAGTTGAAAAGCTTCATTCAACCTTGACTTCATAAAAAATTAGCTCTAGTAGTTGAAGACATAATTCTCCTTTCCAAACCAGCATAGCAATTGGTCCAATAGCATACAAATGGCAAAGTGACTTCCAAAACAAAAGGATGCTTTGAAACTCTCTTCCTTCCAAGGTCTATGGGTAACAATACACATACATTAGAAGCAACAAACTACTAGAAATGTACTTGAAGTGTAAACTTCCGAAATACCAATTTCGATCACTTGAAATGCTGCTATCTTGCATTAACAAAAATAATTGTCCCATTTCAATTTAACAAGTGCATTGAGTTAGTAAAGGGACAATTAGTTAACATTTAGGAAAGGAAATGATGATCACAAGAGCCAACCTGGCTTCATCAAGAACAGGTCATTACAGATGAGCCTCATTTTCTTTTTTGGCCGAGTTCCTAGCCTAGGAGATAAGGTGATTGCAATAGATTTTAGTTTACCTAGATTTTTAGCAAAGCAGTTAAGTGCTTCATGGTGTTATAGAAAAAGCTGGAGAGAGAGCAAGATGATGTGTTACATATTCAGAACTGGTTAAATGACTGGACCCCAAAAGACATCACTGATAGACATGTCAGCATGGAAGGAGTCTACATCTGGGATCTTCAGGACTTTGTGTTTGGTCCTATAATACTGAACATTTTTATCAAGGGCTTAGAAAAAGGCACAGATAGCGTCTTTATCAAATGGGAGGATGATACAAAGCTGAGAGAGACCGGAAAGGGGATGGCAAGGGTCAGGTTTCAAAAACATCCCAATCAGGAAGAAAAATAACCCAAATCACTTGGTCATAAATAAAACTGAAAAATACAAGATAGGGAAGACATTAGCTAATACAGAAGTTGGTATTGATACACTCTAGAGTGCCAACTCAATGTGAAAGAGCTGCCCTGGAAAACTAATGTGGGGTTAGACTCAATAGTCCAGAACAAAGAAGGTAACAACCTCACAGTCTAATCCACCCTGGTGATAAAAGAGCCAGAGGACTGAGTTCAGTTCTGGGTATTGCATTTTACAAAGGACAGTGATCAGTTGGAAAATCTCCAGAATCAAGAAACCAGGATGCAAAGAGTTCATGCTATGTGAGGATCAATTAAAGGCAAAGGGGTTATCTAACTAGGAGAATAGGAGAGGATAGGGGATAGGGGAGCTGATGGGGCAAGATCAATGTCTTCAAGTATTTGAAAGGCTGTCATGTGACAAAAGGGAGCTAAAAGGTAGAACCAGAAACCAAGAACAAAGAGCAGAAAGGCCTGTTTAGTACTGATGTAAAAAAAAACCCAAAACTTCTCATCAGGCAAAGCTGTTCAATAAGGTGTTTTATTAGGCATTAGATTTCCTCGCACCACATGTCTTCAAGAGAAAGATGTAGGGATAAAGTACTCTTCTGGTTCTGCTCACTTCACTCTTCATCAGTTCAAAATAGCCTTTCCAGGTTTCTCTGAAAATGCCCCCTTCATCATTTCTTCTACACAATAAAGTTTCATCCCCCAACTAATGGGTACCCCCTTAGTTTCCTGTTCTTTGCCACCACCAAAGAGCCATTGTAAACATGATGATAGCTCAGAAAGCAGCGCCCTTTTAACGGCATCTGTAACCAAGCCTGTGGCTCAGAAAAACAATATAAGATATCAGTCTTTCAAGTTGTTTCCTCCTCTTTCCCTACAATAATCGCATTCATCAATTTTTCTTTCTTGGTATCTTCTCTATTCTCTCAGTTTCATTCATCCACAAATTTATTACATGTGTGTATAAAATACACATGCCCATATATACATGCATACAGGAGTATATATGTAGTAGTATAATATAAAATATACTTGCATATGTGTGTGTATATATATATATGAACATATAGATGCATACATTTATGAATGTGTATACTTATGTGTACATAAAATCACCTATGAATCATTTCTAAAACTGCCCTCAAAAATGGTTATTCAGCCTTCTCTTCTTTTCCTTTTTTGAAATTATTTTTCTATAATTAACAAAAACATTGGGATACCTTCTCTGTGTTTATGTATGTATGTGTGCATGTAATATATAATAAAGTATATAATTATGTGGTATAACAATATAGTAATTTATAGTTGTTATATATGTATAACACATACTATAGTAAATCAAATTATACAATGGCAAGTTTTAATAATATATTTAATAACATATGATTGACACCACTTCCCTTAGCCTCCTCCTGTCCTTTGATTGGAGGGTTAGAAGATGGAGCACCAAACTACCTTCCTTTACAAAATGCAGAAACTGGATTCTCAGATCATGCCACTCTGTGTGGTTTTACCTCTATGGTACAAGATGTTCTCGGGTGTTCCTCTGCCATCTCCAAGTTTCCTGCCTCATTTTGTATGCCATCTCCCTCCATTAGAATGTAAACTTCTTGAGGACAGGGGCTGCCTTTCTTTTTATTAATTCTATCCCCAATAATTAGTATAATGCCTGGTATATATTTGTGCTTAATAAACTGTTTTTTTTCTGGGATTAGATAAAATATAATTTTATATGTGCATATATATAAGCATATATATATATTGCATATATAGTGCATGGATGTATATGTATGTATGTTTATATATGTGTATGTGTACACAAATATATATTTACACATATATAGGTTGCCCCAAATGTGTGCTTAAAACAACTCAGATTTGGGGGACACCTTATCTAGATATATGTATGCATGTATGTATGTGTGTATGCATGTATGCATGCATGCATACGTGCACGTAAAGCCTTAGTGGAATTCTAACCTTTAATAAGCTATACATATACTGCAATACAGCTATATGCATGCATGTGTGCGTGTCCAGATGTTTGTGTATAAAGAAAGAAGGAAAGTAGAGGAGAACACATGCTGTGTTGTAGCCAACTCATCACCTTTCTCTTTTTCTAGGCTAAGTAATTTCTCCTTTTCTGTACTACGTACAGTCTCCAGAGTCACAACACTGCTTCAAATCCAACGGTTAACGATTTAGAAGCAACACTTGACTATAGGTTACCTTTTTCCAGACTATTAGGCTGTGGTCTCTCCCTATGGAACACATAGCAATCAAGCATTACTATCCCCCAACTGTACATCACCAAAGTACAACAAGAGAGCCCCTGGAAAGTAAGGCAGTGACAGAGTCGAGGAGAGGAAGGGTCACACCAACAACAGTGAGCAGGGCTGACTGCACCGCATGCTATTTCAGTGATTTTATGGCCTGAGATGGGAAAGAAAACCATTAGGGAGAAGAATGTTTATACCAAGATGCCTACTTATATCTGGCTACTGATTGACCCAGTTAGGCCTGACCAGAGGTAAAGGCAAGACCTAGGAACCAGAAGGAAAAGCCAACAGATCTTATGTCATCCCATGTTCATGGGCCAAAAACAACCTTCCTGGCAGCTGTTACTGTCACCTGCACTGGCCACTGATTCAATATCTCACATTCTGTGGCACGATCGGATGATATCACGATAACTGTGGAAGAAGAAATAACACGATTTAGCAGCATCTACTTTTAACCCAAAGCTAAGAGAATTTACCTTGGGTCCTCGAGGTCTGACAGTTTTTCCCATTAACTTCTCATCATCTATTTCACACTGTTCAAGAAGGTCCAAAATATCTTCTTCCTAAAAAATGTGAATTAAATCCATCATCCCTTAATTAGGGAATGCAACTCAGTGGGGGGCTGCAAGGGCTTCTGAGATCATTTACTGAACCTGATGACTTCTACTAGAAAGAAAGGCAAAGAAAGGCCATAGAAGCCTACAGGTGAAGGACATCTTGCCAAAATTTGGAACCAGAGGTAGCACATATCTGAAATACGTTACACAATGGGGTAAGAGGTCAAGAGAATCATTGTCTTCTAAATGGCACTGTCCTTAAAACATACATTTACTTCAAGTTATTCAATCAGCCCAATAATTTTATTTTTTTAGGAAAAAAGCACAACACAAAAACCTGGCAGTCCATCCCCATTTTTCCCCAGTCATTTTTCATAAACTATTTTTTACATTAGAGATCCCATCAGATGGCAGTAAGCCTCAACAGACTGCAGATTCTTGCTGGTCTAGTGGCTTCTCTTCACGCCAGGCTAACCTCAGGTCCTGGGCTAACTAGCACACCTGAACTAAACAGTTCTGTTTGTTTGGTTTGTTTTAAATTTTACAATAGCATCTTTAGAAACTTCATGAAATGTTTTCATTTTT
The DNA here is from genome assembly GCF_019393635.1 of Dromiciops gliroides. NCBI lineage: Eukaryota > Metazoa > Chordata > Mammalia > Microbiotheria > Microbiotheriidae > Dromiciops > Dromiciops gliroides. The sequence continues at coordinate 45,434,227 of NC_057864.1, read as the reverse complement.
AGTGATAGTAAGACCAGTCCACAAGTGGATCGAGAGTCTTCTGTACTGTGCTCCAACACTCCAGCTTCTGTAATGTTCTCCAACGTGACATTCTCTGAAGACAGGAGGAAAAATCATCAGAACATACAACCAGGTGCAGGCTGGGCAGAGCAGAGCAACAGTCATAGTCTTTTGAGTTATCTACACCAAGAGAGGCTGATTGATCGTTCTGTGAGCTAGTTATTCGGCCCACACTACTTACAATAGAGCCTCACTATTTTTTAAAAAAAATATTTGCTATGGAGAGTGCTACTCTGGTGAAGAACAATCAAGTCTTGGTACCCTGTTCAGGAAGACGGCAGGGGACTTGTGTGGGATGACCCTCATGGTAAACTCTAAGAATAGCAATAAAGAGAGGCTCCAGAGTACTTTGAGGAAAAGCAACTTTAAAATGAACCTTTCTTTCCTAGTACATTTTCTCAGATGGGCTGGCCATGAGCTTTAGATGCCAGTGGAAAGTTATGAAGGGGGCACTAACTCCCTGTCCTCTCTCACACCTATTTCTTTCTCCTCCAAGGGACACTTCTTTTTCTCAAAACAAAATCTATGCCAAATAATCTAGATTTTAAAAATACTTTTTTTGTGTGGAGGATGGATATGAAAACGAATAGCTCGGATAACCCTGAAGGGGTTAAAATTAAAATAACCTTTTATTTCTCTATCTTAAAATATGAATAAGAGTTCTACATCTCCTCCTCTAGCTGTGCCCAAATTGACCATATTATGGGTTTGGTTTGGTTTGGTTTTTTTAGTAAAATCATATGACACTCAGTTTTTAAAGCACTTTTTGATCAAAGCTATGAGACAGGACAGGAATTTGACACGGAGGAAAAACCGTTCAAGGCATACTATTTTATCTCAAACTTTTGCCACTTGTGTGACAAGTACTACTGTACTATTCATGGGAGACTGAGCCAAGCGAATGGGCAGCAGGTGCATCCATAAACATACAACCACCAGATTTTAGAAGTTTTTAGAAAAAGCACATCTCAGTGCTCACAGGGGTCAGCAGTGCCACCTTTATAAATGGAGGTCAGCAAGATGGAAATCATAAGATGGGAAGGGACCTGAGATGCCATCTAATGGCATTCTACTTTTACAGGTAAGGAAACTGAGGCCTAGGGAGGTTAAATGCCTTGCTCAGTACCACACAAGTAGCGTCACAGGAGAAAAAGCCTTTTCATTTTATAAATATCTTTATGTGATACAACTTTGTAAAATAATTCAATCTGCTGATCAATCTGCTGAAAATCCTTGCAATGAGAAGCACTTCTGTGAATTTTGTGATGTGGACTTATTTTTCACTGAGACCAAATAAAAACCATTAAGGTATACATGCTCTAGCAAGAAAACCACTATAAGATTCATTGTCATTTTTCAAGTTCTGAGGGCATCAAGTATAATCTTTAAAGGCTTCCTATTCTAGTAAATTTATGCCAAGTTTAAGCTAATCTTTTTCAAATCAAAACCTAGGGGATATATATATGTGTGTGTGTGCACACATTTGTTTATGCTTACTTAAATGCAAATACCAATATTACAGTAATTGTATATTTCTAAGATCTAGTAATTTTGCTCGTTTTCTGTAATCATTTCATCTCAAAGAGGGTCATAGAATAAACATTCCTCAGTCTGCTTTCGGAAGTACTAAGTGTTAACATGAGCACAATCTGAGCAGTAAAGACATTTAAAACTTTCTTAAACCCATAGAAGGAACATACTCATTGAATTTCAGCTTAGAGACTTCTTCTGAGCCTTAGAAGAAGGTCGACAGACTCCAGGGACTTTTCCAAGTCATCAAAGTCTGATTCAATGAGATAATTTAGTCCAGGTATCTAAGGCATAAAGGTAGTCAGGAGGCAAAGTGAGGAAGAACAGGGGATTCTCCCTACAGCAGGGTGTTCATCTTGACTTATCAAGCACTGACTAACTACAGGGCAAAAATGAACCAGATAATTGTCAGTCCTCTAGCTTTCGCATAAACTTGGCTTTACCAACAAAATGTGCATGTTTCCCTATCTTGGGAGCTCTTGTGGTCAGGTGAGAAGGTGAAAAAAAAAAGATTAAAAATTCCAAGCCAAAATAAAGAGGCTTAATGACTGCACAATAATTGTGGAAATTCATTGTCTGTTTTTCTTCATTTTAAATAAAGAAAATTAAAGTTGAGATTATAGGAAGAACTGTGAAAGCAAGGAACAAAAAATTAATTCCTAAGTTACCAACAATGCTAGCACCAGGGGGCAGAGAGGACATTCCCAATCTTATCAGCGCACATCAAGGTTTTTATTTTTGCATGTGTGTTTGGATCTGGAAAGAACACGACCAACAACCCCTTCTAATAAGAGTACATAATTTATTTTGTTGTCCTTAACTACAATGTATGAATTCTCTCCTTTGGCAACAATAATTTGTGGCCCCAATCTGTTGTCAAGCAAAGTTCTGACACGTTTCCTTTTAAAAGTAAAAGAGTTTGAGAGATGTCTTGCTAGATGAAAATATACGAGAATAACAGTACCTTATACGGGTTTACTTGGCTTCATTTGTCGGTCATATTTAAAGAACACACAGTCTTACCTTCATTCTTTTTAAAGGATTATTCAATTCTCGCTGAAATAAAGATGCTCTTCCCGAAAGAAATGTCTGAAAGGCAGTGGCCAATAAATGCTCATATTTTTCAAGTAATGATTTGTCTTCAGGAGGATAAATTCGCCTGCAATAATAGCAGACAGACATGCTAAAAAGAAGCCTCCTTCTATTATGTAGCCATTGAAATAGTACCTGGAGAATTAACATCAAACACTGCAATTCAATGAAAAACAGAATTCATTTTTAACTAGCAACCCTTTAATTAAGAACATTCAGAATCTATGAAAATGCACAACCTGTTTGAAATGTTCACCAACTGGTTCAATCTCTTATGCAAGAGAATCATAAAGGATTTGTAAAAGACAAAAAGGAAAAATAAGGCTATTATGAGTTTTGTTATCAGTTTTGGGAAAAATATGACACCAAAGTAAAACTGTTACCTATTTGTTAGTATAATTTTCTGCCTCTGCTGTAAAGAAAAGCTTTGAAAAGATTTGTTCATCAATCCTTTCAAAGGTAATGAATGTTCAGTCAACTGGAGGAAATAAGCTATTTTAAATAATTAAGGAACGGAGACCATCTCTTTTAGGTACCTTTGCACTGTTCTCACCATTACTTTCCACAATATTATGATGTGAGCTCTTGATAACAATAATAAACTGAGCCTGGATCTTCTTCACAGACAAGATGACTGGAGATCCAAGATAATAATACAGTTAATTTCCGAAAAAAAAATTTAAAAAAACCTCCTTTAGGAGGCTTCATTGAGAATGAGTCATAATTCATTCTCTCTATCAGCCCTGTCCTTTTAAAATAGATAGCAAGCTCCATCTAAGACTTCCTTATTCTGTTATAATCAAGCTCATAATTCTTATCACAGTGGCATGGATATTCTGGCACACAATACAGTATATATAGACTGGTGCTAACAGGGATGCATCATCTGGGCTAGATGTTATGAATACACCAAAGAATTAAACACGCAAAATGAAGAAGAGGAGAAGGCTTAGAGGTAGGTAATTAGGACAAAACCACAATGATGCAATGTCTAAAATGGGGGGATGGCAACAGGAATGGAAAGAAAAGGACAGAATCCAGATGCACAAAATGACGGGGGAATACTTTAAAACTCTATATAATCAAGCACTAAATGGTCAAGTCCACAAACATTTCATGAGGGCATACTATGTGCCGGCTACTAGGCTACATGCTATAGTTCAGAGCTGAGGTGATTTGAGAGACAAAAGAACCCCGCCGAAGCTAATTAGAGAAACTTTTCCATGAAAATTGGGCTTGAAATTGGCCTAGAAGGAGGCATGAGATTTAGAGTCATGGAGGGGAGTCAGAAAGGAAGGAAAAAAATCACACGAGAAAAGACACAGAGGTGAAGAAAAAAAGAGCATTATGACAGGAAAACAAAAATACTTGCTTCAAGGAGTCCAGTTGTGTTGGAAAATACAAAACAGACCGGCCAGGCAAACTGGAGCCAGGATAGGATGCCTTGAATGTGGAAGCAGCATGGAGTCAATGGCTAGAGCATGGGACATAGAGTCCCCAAGTGCTGGGTTCAAACCCAGCCCCAGACCCTTACTAGTTGTGCTGTCTCTGGGAAAGACACTGAACCTCTTCGTGACCAGAATCTTTACTCACAAAATGAATGCAGTTGGACTGATGGCCTGTAAGGTCCATTCCAGATCTAAGAGGTAAATACTGAACTACTTTAAGCTCTAAAGAAGAAGCACGAGAAATGACAAAGGAAATTATTATAAATATCGCCAAAATGTGCAAAGTGGATTGAAGGTGAGAGAGACTAGATAAAGAGAGAATAATCAAAATGAAGTGAATCAGCCCTATACTAATAATGCAGGGGGAATGGAGAGAAAGAGAGAAACACAAGAGATCTGATGAAAGAAAAGTCTGAGTTTGGCCAATGACCAACTTACCGGTAATGGGGGTCAGGGAGGAGGGATTGATGACTGCCATGCTATTGAGATCAAAATAATTGTACCACCATTTCTATCATAGGCAGCAGCACTGGGTGTGGAGTCAGGAAGGCCTGAGTTTGAATCCACCCTCAGACATGTACTACTTGCCTGAACATGTGTGGATAAGCTGTTCAGGACTGACCATGTCACCCCCCACCACCCGCCAATCAATCAACTTCAGCGGCTTTCTCCTGCCTCCAGGAGCAAACACAAAATGATGTTTGTCATTCAAAATCCTTCATAATGAAGCTCCCTTCTACCTTTCCAGTATTCTCCCACTTTGTTCCCTGCCATGTACTCTTTGGTCCTATGCAATGTTGCCTGGCTCTTCTATGAATGGTATCCTGACTCCAGCTATTTCTTCCGACTGCCCCTGATGCCTGGAACCCTCTCCCTCCGTCCTCCATTGTGACTACTGACCTCCTGAGCTTCCTTTAAGTCCCAACTAATATCCTGCTTTTTACAAGAAGCCTTTCCTAACCCCTCTTAATTCTATTGCTTTCCCTCTTATAAGTATTTCCTATTTTCCTGTATATAACTTGCTTGCATGGCTTCTCCCCTGCTAGATTACAAGCTCCTTGAGGGAAGGGGCTGTCTTTTGACTCCTTTCATATTTACTGATTGATTGAAGTTGGCCAAGTAACTTTACCTCTGGCTGTTCCTCATCTACAAAATGAGGATAATAATAGCTACCATAGAATAATATAATATTTCTTTTTTGTTTGGTTTTTGGGTTTTTTTGGTGAGGTAATTGGGGTTAATTGACTTGCCCAAGGTCACACAGCTAGTAAAGTGTTAAGTGTCTGAGGCCAGATTTGAACTCAGGTCCTCCTGACTCCAAGGACGGTGCTCCATCCACTGCACCACCTAGCTGCCCCCAATATAATGTTTTTAAAGCACATTACAATTCCTCAAGTTCCCTATAAATACTGTTTATTATAATTCATGGAAGAAAAGAAATTGGGGATGAGTCTATGGAAGATGATGAAGAATCCAGTTAAAATAGTATTATTTAAAATTGTAATTGGCCATCAGGTAGTTAGAGATGCTGTGTAAATTCAGAATTGAAGATCAAGTATGAGGTCAAAAATGGGGGCAATGATGAGACTTCCTGAGCATAGACGCATTAGATGAAACCACAAGAGCAGATGAGCTAAGACAAGGCTGAGGAAGGATAGAAATAACCAGGAAATTGGATAAGAAACTTCTAAACCAAGGTTAAGGTTTATTGAGTCCCAAGGCATCATTGTTTAGGGATGAGCCCAAAGGGTACAAAGAATAGTTAGAGAAGTGGGAAGTAGGGAAAGAATTTCAAGAAAGAAGAAGGTGGTCTAGCATATTAACTGTAAAAGAGAGATCAAAGAAAATGAAGACTGAGAAAAAGGCCATTTAATTTCCAAAATCAGTCTAGTGGAAAGGCAGAAATGGAAACGGGTAACTAGAGTAGTAAGAGAGAAGATGAAACCCTTTTCCCTACATTTCAAAACCCTTGACACAATCACCCCTTCTCTCCTCTTTCATTCTAGCCTCTGACAAAGAGGCGACCCTTTTCCCAAGAACCAACTCTGATACTCATTACCTTCATTCCATTCCCTCCGATTTTCTCCATCAAACTGAACCAATTTTAGTAATCCTTTCTCTCTACCATTCTCTCTCTACACACACAGATACACACACAATGGGACTCCCTCCTCCTGAAAAACTACAACTAGCTCCTGTCATCTCCCTCATGCTACAATCCTCTCTCTCTCCTTTTCGTAGCCAACATCCTTGAAAAAGCTGTCTACAAGGGTCTCTTTGGTTGTATCACCTCCTCTTTCCTCAATCTTCTGCAATCCAGATTTCAACCTCACTCAACTGAAACTACCTTCTCCAAAGTTATCAGTGATTCCCCTAATCACCAAATCTTACAGCTTTGACTTATGCCTCCTTCTTAACCACTCTGCAGAATGTGGCACTCATCGCCTCCTCGCCTCCTGGATCCTCTCTTCTCTGTAAGTGTTCGTGACACTGATCTCTCTCAGGTCTCTTCCTATCTGCCAGACTCTCTTCTTAGCCTCCTTTGCTCTTTCAGCATCTATAGCATTCCCCCACAACATGAGTGTACCACAAAGCTTTCATCTAGATGATTCTCTGTTCTACATATCCAGCCCTAGCCTTTCTCCTGAGCTTCAGTAGCACATCTCTACCATACCCCAAACTCATTATGCCTAAGATATAACATGTTACCCTTCCTCCCACCCCACACCCTATCTATCCTTCTTCTGTAAAGGACTCCACCATCCTTCCAGGCACCCAGGTTGGCAACCTCTGTGTGTTTTTCAACTCTTCATTCTCTACCACCTCCTCCTCTTAGAAGGTTTTGTGTCCTATAAAACTCACTTCTACATAAAGACTTTCCTAATTCCTTCCTAGCTATTGCTGCCCTCCCTCCAAAAAAATAACATTATTTTTGCAAAGAGTTTAGATATAACTGGAAGGGGGGAAATAGGTTGGCCAGTCAACTCAATTCAAGCATATCTGAAGCTCTGTGTAAGAAGGCATCATGTGGGGCCCTGGGGAGAACGATGAAACAAGACACAAAGAACAGTAAGATTGTTTTTAAGGTTTTTTCCCCCTCCATAAAAAGGTAGCTGTCTTTGAGGACATGAAAAGAGAAGGGAAAACTCAGAGTAACAGGTAGAAACTACAAAGAGGCAGATTTTGGCTGGAAGGAAAAGGAAAAGTTTAATAGCTGGAGCTACACAGATGCAGAAGAGACTGCTTTGAGAAGCAGTAGGATTCCCCCTTCCTGGGATGTCTGCTGGAAGAGGTCAGGAGATGGAAGGGAGAGGCGACAACACAGCGGAGAATAAAAGAGTTTATCTGTAATGAAAGAGCGATTTAATGGAACCAAGTATGGACAATTGTAGGGATATAGATGAGGAATCAACAAATAATTATAAAAAAATAGAGTGATTGGTTCATGTTACCTACCCTGGCTATCTACACTGAATTTAATGAATGACTGAAACTATATTTTGTCCATTAAGGAAAAAACTTATCAATGTGGAAGGTATTATTTCTACATAATAATTTTGGGTATTTATCAAAATACATTATCCTTACTTAAAATGCTTACTGATTATTTTAAAAGGAAGTTATACTTAACCCTCATTACCCTGCAAAAGAAAAGGAAATTATAATTAGGCAACATTCCATACATACCTGGTAGAGAACTAAAAAATAAAAAATAAAAAGCAGTGGACAATCAACAAAGATAAACTAAAAGCTGATTATATATTTCAAATAAAGAAGCATAATGCAACTCCTTAAGTGTGCCTTAAGTAGAAATAGTAGGCCCACTGTTTACATGTGGTAAAGATGAAGGTGAAAGTCTTTCTGGGCCAGTAAATGCACAGCACTACCTAGTGAACACATGCAGAATTGCTTTAGAGCACGCATGATATTCAGTACATGCCAATTACAGAACACATCCTAGCGACAACCCCAAAGGCTGCTTTCTTTATCAGCCTTACCTGACATCCACAAGCCTGGGCTATGGAAGGCAGCTGCTCAAAGAGACTCCTAAGGACTTTGAACATACTCCTGGCTCTCAGCGTTGGTCAGAGCAGATTGTGCTCGGTGACAATGATAACGGCTGACATTTATAGAGTGTTTTAAGGATTACAAAGCACTCTGCTTGCCTCTCACAACAACTCTGTCCGTCAGGCACTCCAGGCACTATTAGTTGCGTTGCAGAGTAGGGTAAAAGGAAGCTCAGGAGAGATACCGTGACCTGTTTACGGACACGCAGCTGGCAAGTACTGCAGGTAAAATCTGAACTGAAACCTTGCAACCCGAAGATCAGAGCCCCTTCCACTCCAACGCTCTGCCTCCAGCCTCGCCCCCATCAGAAACAAAAATAGGGCTGAATGCTCGGAAGCAGAATGGACCTGGGATGGTCATCGAATCCAAACTGAGGCCAAGACCAAGGCGCCCTTCAAGGCCACAGAATCATTAAGAGGCAGAACCAGAATCTGAACGGGGTGTCATAAGGCCAGGTTTATTCATTATATTTTCAGTAGAGGTGCTCAAGGTTACCTATGAAAAATTTAACTCAACATAGACTGTAAATAATTTCAAAAAGTCCTTGAGCAAGTACTATTATATGCTGGAAACTATGCAAAAGAATCTATAAACCACTTTTGTGAGTCAAGTCAGAGTACCGGATGGAATCATAGAATATCAGAGCTGGCAAAGACCCCAGCAAGGGTAAGCCAAAGTGTGAACTTCCCTCTGAGGCTGCGAGGTACTACAGTGGATGGAGCCCCAGGTCTGGAGTAGAGAGGACCTCAGTTCAAATCCAGCCTCAGATACAAGCTGTGTGACCCTGAGCAAGTCACTTCACCTGTCTGCCTTGGTTTCCTCATCTGTAAAGATGGGGGGGTAGGGGGGAAGAGGGGGGAGGGAGGATAATAACAGGACCTTTTCCCCAGGATTACTGGGAGGACCAAATGAGACCATATTTGTAAAGCACACGATGCCTGGCACATAGTAGGTGCTTAATAAACGCCCATTCTCTCTGCGTGATCCCATTACATGACTGACGATTCAGCCTCTGCCCAAAGACTTCCAAAGAAAGAGAAAACTGTCTGCCCCCCACCCCCCCCAGGTCAGCCCATGCTACTTTGCCTGCCGTGTGGGGGTCAACATTCTCTTCCACATTACTAACCCAAAGAGGATTGGAGTAGCTGGTCAAGTAGAGACCAAGACTTTACAAACACATCTCAGAAGCCTTCTTGTCCCACATTAAAAGAAGTCTAAGGGTCACAGCCTAACAACTTTCCAGGGGGGCAGCTAGGTGGCGCAGTGGATAAAGCACTAGCCTTGGATTCAGGAGGACCTGAGTTCAAATCCAGCCTCAGACACTTAACTAGCTGTGTGACCCTGGGCAAGTCACTTAACCCTCGTTGCCCTGCAAAAACAAAAACAAAACAAAACTTCCCAGAGACCACTGGGGGTCTTTTCTACTCCCTTCTTCCTTATCATGCACACAGGTATTAGCCTCTCTAGAACCTTCCCCCATACAAGGCAGCTCTCGTACCAAACTGCCCCCCCCATAATGAGGAGTAGTATGGTGGAGTAAAAAGAATACTGGGCCTGGGAGTCAGGAGATGTGGATTCAAAGCCTCTCTCAGACACTATGGATGTATGACCTTGGACGACCGTCTCCTTCTCTATAAATAGGAATGACAACACATAGATGACTCACTTCACAGAACTGAGGGGAATCATTGACAAACTTGAGCACTAAGCTTTGCATATTACATGTGCAGGAAGCTCCCTTCCCAAGCTCCCTCATCTCACCCCCTTCTGGGTTCCAACTTTCTTTTCCCTTTCAGTAGTAGCCATACTTCTTCCTTCCCTTTCCCCTCCTCTCTCCTGTCTCCTCCAGGGAACAAGACTCAATCCCCAGGCGCTGCCACATTCCCTACCATTGGGGAAGGATCAGAAGTTCTCACATCTGTCCTTAAGCACTGTGGGTCTTATCAGACATCAGATGCTAGAGGGTGAGCCAGGCCTTGCCCAAGCTGATTTCATTCACCTCCTATTGAAACCCTTGGCCACTGCAGCACACATCATCCCAACGGAGGTGTGCACTGGGTACGCTGCTCGTGTGCAAGGAAGGCTAACCACCACTTCCCTTTCTTCATCCTCATGGATGGGAAGCTGCATGTGTACCAATACCAACTCTCAGTAGCAGAGAACATAGCAAAATACACCTCACCACAAAGGAATATCAGTCCTCAGACCGACACAGCACAGACACAGGTGCTGCCATGATCCACTCAGAGGCTGTACAAAGCCCTTTGGCACTACATTGACTCAGGAACCAAACTATCAAGCCCTTTTGGTTCTGTCTGTGGGAGGAGAGGGAACAATGTGGAAGGAGGAATTCCCCCTGCCTTCCTCAAAGGCACATCTAAATGCCTAAGCCACTCTTCACATCAATTTCTTTTTGCTGGGCAATGAGGGTTAAATGACTTGCACAGTCACACAGCTAGTAAGTGTCAAGTGTCTGAAGTCAGATTTGAACTCAGGTCCTCCTGAATCCAGGGCCAGTGCTTCATCCACTGTGCCAACTAGCTGCCCCACTAAGCCACTCTTAAGCAAGTTTTTATAAAGGTGACCCAAAGGAGAGAACAAGGTCTAGGCAAAGCATGCTTTGCATCCAAAAATGAATTGCTAAGTAGGAAGCTCTAAGCTTCCCAGGCCTACTTACATCATCTACCTCAGCCAGTTGGCTATGGTAGCCAGAACACATTCTCCCAACCAAGTTACTGACATTGCACATTCAAGGAGTGCAAGGGAGGCCTGGACACCCAGTTCCTTTCATTTTCTACCTCTTAGCCTAAGGTAATTCAGGTAAAACCTAGAGTAAGGTCTCTAATGCTCAGGCAGGTCCTGTCTCTTTGGAGGACACATTCAACACCAGAAATGAGAAGGTCATGAAGCTTGTGGCTGTACACGCACAGAGGTACAATCAGAGGTCCGCTGCAGTATTCAAGAAGATGATTAGGACAAGAGGACTTCCAGCCTGTAGTCAAGCTACAGTTGTAGACTGACACACAATGCATAAAATAAAATGAATGACCAAGGCTTTCAAATCAGAAGGCTTTTCCTTAAGACTATCCTAGAAAGCATTTCGGTTGTTCAGTCATTTCAGTCGAATCCCATAAAACACACACACACCTCATCACATAAATAAGGGCAAACGGTAATGTGTGTCCAGGGTCACACGGATGCTTTTTCATTTTACTTTCAGGACCTCTCAATGAGTGGAAAGAGGGTCACAGTCAAAGCACTTGACATTTGGGGGTCTCACTTTCCTCATCTGAAATATGAGGGACGTGGGCTATATGACCTCTGAGAGTTCTTCCAGCTCTCGATCTAAGACCCCATCAGCAGCAACCAACCACGCAATGTCCTCCATGCCACCAACCTGAATCCTGACCCAGGCCAAATTCAACATGCTATAATCAAATAATGACCAGACAAAGATGAGCCAGAGAGTAAGCCGACACAGGACCCACTGCTTCCTAGGTACCACCAGATGGTAATATCCCCATGCCTTCAAGAATACCTTCAGATTGTCCTGCCACTTGAAGGAATTTTTTTAATTAATTAATTAATTTTTTAATTGTGGCAATTGGGGTTAAGTGACTTGCCCAGGGTCACACAGCTAGTAATTGTCAAGTGTCTGAGGTCAGATTTGAACTCAGGTCCTCCTGAATCCAAGGCCAGTGCTCTATCCACTGCACTACCTAACTGCCCCACTGAAGGAATTTTTTAAAAGGCACTTTAGGATTAAATTAAATTTTTTTAACAGACACTTTAGGATTAAATATGAAAATAAGAGTTTGAAAAATGAACCAGAGAAAAAAGACACACACAACAAAAGGGCTAAAACTCCCTTGACTTTCTCCTGCCCCGAGTCTCAGCACAGGGGCCTGTCATAGAGAAGTCACTTCAGACACGTCTGGGGATTAGCTTAGAGAGTCTTTTGACCATACAAGAAAGCAGAAGGCAAGTGTTACCTGTAGTTCCCCATGTGTCGATTTTCATGTTCTTCTCTGGAGACCTGCCTACGCACCTGCGCAAGTCTCTCTTTCTAGAAATGAAAAAACGTCACCAATGAAAGCTGACACAATACGTCCCATAGGAAGTTTAAGGGGTGTCAGGCGTTTGTTAAAGCTATCATACCAACTCCTCTTTCCTTCTCTCCAGTCGGTGCCGCTGTTTCTCCCAGTCTGAAGAGCCGGGCGAGAGCCTCTTCATTGAGCCTTGACCATAAAGTCTCTTCTGAGCTTCTGCTTTCTGTTTAGCCAAGTTTCTCCTCTTGTCGCTTGTCCTAAAATACGAAGCATGTGGGTGAGTTATTAGTAGTGAATGTTTTTCATCATACATAGAAGTGCTGAGGAATGGGAGTAGCATGAACAAGATGTGTTTCTGATGAACTGGTTGAACACCACATTGTCTCCTTTTGGACAAAACACATCCACACCAATTATGACTACTCATATCATAATGCTTTCTAATGCAGCCACATGGACTGTCCAGAAGCATCAGGAAAACGGTGAAGAATGTTATTACCACTTGTCCATATAAACTCGGACAAGTCACTTTCCCTCTGTGAGGCTCAGCTTCCTCTTCTGTAAAATGAGAGGATAGAACTAGATGGTGTTTGATGTCCCTTTTGGCTCTAAATCCATGATGTTATTATGATCAAGACTCTGATGGAGGAAACTAAAAAGAGTTAACAGATACCTGAGCTCTAAGATCTAAGCTCTAATTAATAACAGCTGAAAGGGATTATAGATGATTAGAATAAGCCCTCCCCTGTACCTATTTAAGAAGGAAATTGGGATAATGAAGAGAGACTACTATAAATATAACCATCTTTCTTCCCCCGAGGAGAGATACCTTTTCTTTTCCCCTATGATATTCTCCCTGTTGCCTTACAGTGTTTTAATAAAACATGGGAATCCAAGTCAATGAGTCTTGTAATTCCTTGGGATGTGTCACCACCTCACGATGAAATCCATCGCAGCTATAGCTGCTACTTCAACCCCCCACATCCAGCGACCAGTCACACAATTCCCCCTTTGCTGTGAGTAGTCCTTCAACCTCCTACTCCCACCATCTCTTTAATTTCCAAGCACTTTTCAAAGCCCAAATTAAGCGTAACCTCTTCCAGGAAACCTTTTTCTTTGACCGCATTGCTAATTATCACTTGTCAGACCTCATACAGCATCTTGTTTATACCTCTTCTATAAATTCATTTGTTATATATTAATCTGTGTTGCAGTTATGATATCTCAGCATGATGTCTTGTATAGACTGCTGCATCTGGAGTCAAGAAGACCCGAGTTCACATCCTGCATCAAATACTCATTAGCTATGTGACCCCACACGAGTTAATCTCTCCCGAACCTGTTTTCTCTTCTGCTAAATAGCAAACCTGATAAAAGTACCTGCGACTCCCAAGGTTGTTGTGAGGCCCAAATGAGAGAAATCACATTGTGACCTTAGAAGGTTGGTTTTTTTTGGTTTATTTTAATTTCTTGTGTTTTTTTTTTTTTTGGGGGGGGGAGTAAGTGGTAATCCATACCTGTGATTTTATCAGTAGGAGCAAAGCCAACTTCCCATACAGATCTGCAACTTATGGTCTGAGAGAGTTGGCCCAGACACTGAGAACATTCACTGACCTGCTCACAGCTAGCATGTGTCGGGGGTGGGACTCGAACCCAGTCTTGGAAGCCATTATTCATTTGTCACAACCCTTTACTATGCTGTAGGCCCCACAAAGGTTCAGCAGCAAGTCTTTCTTATCAGAACTCTACATGACGGATCTGGAACTTCACAAGGTACCCCCACATGGTAATCCCTCAACGAGTATTCATTTAATGGGGAATAAGGGTGAGGAGGAGGGGGAATGCTGCATATGTCAACAACTCGGAAGAGAGAAAACCCAGATGCAGGAGTGAGTCCCAGAACAGTACCTAACTAACATCCACAATGGGGCTCTGTGAAGGGTCCATCTCCCCAAAGTACTAAGAGCTCACTCATAGGTATTTTCCTAACTCCTGGATTCTAAAAACAGAATTGGGATCCAAAGTAAACATGCAGTATTTGGGGGGAGGGGTGCTTGCCAATGTGGTGTCTGAGTTGAGCTGGGCTCCACAGTTCACAAAGGGGATACAACAACCCTTCCTGCAAGACCTGGGACATGTCTCCGGAACAGGAGGAGGCGTTGGGGCATAGGTTGACCCTGGCCACAACTCTGGCAAGATGATGTGTAGAACTGTCTTGTGGAGTGCTACAACAAGCAGTTTAGAGCTGGTGGAGGGACAGGTAACAATTTATCATGTCAAGAAATGCTAGACCAATCACAAAGCAAGGATGTTGGACAACAGAGCGCCTACCTCCTGCCCACACTGCATCCCGAAGAACTACAAACTGCTGGCCAGGAGCCAGAAATCTTGGGGGGGGGGCAGGATGAGGCAACAGTTTAGTTATTCAGACAGAAAAGAAAATGTCGGGGGAGCAGATAGGTGTGAAGGCAGCTAGGCAGTGCAGTGGATAGAACACCGGCCCTGGATTCAGGAGGACCTGAGTTCAAATCCAGCCTCAGACACTTGACACTTACTAGCTGAGTGACCCCAGGCAAGTCACTTAACTCTCATTGTCCCGCAAAGGGGGGGGGGAGAGAAAGAAAAAAAGAAAAAGAAACTGTGAGCATATCATTGTATCAAGTTTAGATGACTCTGAATGAATGAAAAACTATCCAGTTTAAATCTCTGAATCAGACCTACCACTTGACCTGACATACTTTCTTTATCTGAAAAGTTTAAACTGGAGGGAAGGAACCTGTTTTCTAATCAGTCACAAATCCACAAGAGGAGAAACAATCACTCAAACAAAAACAAAAACACCTTTATTTTCTAAGAGAGAAAGAAATTTTATATGTTCAACTCAATTATCTTTTAAATTAGGAAAATGCTCAGATAGCCATAAAAGAATATAACCAATCAACACTCTTTCACATTATGGACAGGTGGCAAACACAGAGGCAAAAAGAGGATAAGGAAGAAGGAATAAAAAGGGGCAGAAGAAAGAACATGCCCAAAGAATAAAACAAACAGAGGGGTCAGGTACATGCAGATAACAATCATATCCCCATGGAAGTACACACTTTTGAGAAAGGCATCCCCAGAAAAAAAAAAGTACCCAGGTAAGACAGACACACCCGAGAAACTTAAACAGAAGAGAAATGGAAATCAAAACAAATACACAGAGACACAACCAGGGACAGTTTCTGCAAAATAACAGTCCCCCTAGTAGGCTTCTGAAATAATGTCACTAATGACTTTTTTAAAGCATGTTGTGTTTTTGCAATTCTAGACACAAATGTAATCACCATCTCTTGATATCTGGCTCACAAAGCAGAATGAAATTAAATGGCTTGTTTCTCAACTCTGTCCCCAAAATAGGACTTTTTATGTAGCAAGGTATGGCAGGATACGGAACATAGATGCTCAGCTCCTTACGTTCCTAAATGCCTGAAATCTACAGTGAATTTTCACCTCTTTCACTAAGATGAATGATTTTCCTAGAAACAACTGTCCCGAGTTGAACACCTGTTCTCTTTCCCAGTCCCCGGGCAGAAACAAAATAGACAAGCTTGGAGGACTCAAATCTAGCACACTATTAGTGAGGAAGCTAAATAGACACAATGTTTGTGTGTGTGTGTGTGTGGGGGGGGTATCTGTATTTATCTAAAGTCACAACAGCCAAAGCAGCTTTCTGCCTATATCGGCTGGGCCAGGTCTTCTTTCTTCATCTCAAGTGCCAACCTGCAGTTTTTCCTGATATCTTTTCTTATACATTCTTTGGTTTTTGGGGGGTTTTGTGTGTTGTTGTTTTTGGGGGGGTTTTTTGGCGAGGCAATTGAAGTTAAGTGACTTGCCCAGGGTCACACAGCTAGTAAGTGTCAAGTGTCTGAGGCTGAATTTGAACTCAGGTCCTCCTGAATCCAGGGCCAGTGCTTTATCCACTGCACCACCTAGCAGCCCCCTTTTCTATACATTCTTAATTTATTACCCTGTTCCTTCAACTCAGAAGCTCTCTCATGGGCTCTCCAGCCCTTTGCCACAACATCCATCATCTTGATCTTCCTCCTTGTGGGCTGCCCCCTGGCTTTTCCAAAGTGTAATGGGCTACCTAATGATACAGTGGGTTCCCCCCTCACTGAAGGTATTCAAGAAAAGGCTAGATGACCCCTTTAGGCACAGCTTGGTCCAGATGTCTCTGAGATCTCTTTCAACCACATATTCTGTGATTCAGTGATACTAACTACTAGAAAAATATATGTAACCTCACTCAAATCACTTCAAGTTTCTAAGCCTCAGTTTTTTCTACTGTAAGACTGGGGTATATGGGTAGCTTTCCTCTACTGTCTCATCTAGCTGCAAATCCTGTGTTCCATGGATTTCTAAAGATTAGTTAATCCCAGTGGTCAATGCAACAAATAATATTTACTCATTTATATAATTCTTTTTAAAATTATTATAGGGGAACAGCTAGGTGGCGCAGTGGATAAAGCACAGGCCCTGGATTTAGGAGGACTGGAGTTCAAATCCATCCTCAGGCACTTGACACTTACTAGCTGTGTGACCCTGGGCAAGTCACTTAACCCTCATTGCCCCTCAAAAAAAAAAAAAAGAAGGGCAAGAAATGTCCATTTCCAAGGAAGAGGAGAATTTGGAGTCGGCCCGGTCTGTGCTCATAAACTTGACTTCAGCTGCTAGAAAAATTCAGAAAATATAAAGAAAGCAGCCACTAGAAGGAGCCTCTGTTGCATCAAAAACACATGTTGATCTGAAGAAGGCTGTAGAGCTAGTTTAAGCTGACTTCAATGTGACATCTGACAAGCCTCTCATGCTCTTCAAACAGAAAAGACAGAAAGGTCTAGAAGAGGCAGCAGTACAGTTAAGTGGGTCCTCAACTGGCTGAATGACCTGTGCCAAAGACTGGGCAATAAGGGTAGGGGTGTCTAGTGGGAAACAAACCCCCAGGATCTGTGGTTGGACCTGGGCCGTTTCACATCTTTATCAATGACTCTGATAAATGTACTTAGGGAACACTAACCAAGACTGGATGATTTAGCCCATGCCAATTACACAGGAACTTCAGGATGACGTGCAATGTACCCCTAGAGTGGGGTCTTGTGTCAGTCAGTGTGCTGCACTTCACTCATAGAGAGAAGCTTATTTTGTTTGTTTGTTTGTTTGTTTTGGGGTTTTGCTTTTGTTTTGTTTTGTTTTTGGTCTAGACCTGTCATTTCATGGATGCAGTAACTTCCTCTACCCATGCAGACTGGCAACTGTTTTGTAACATAATCTCAGACATTTCTGTTCCAATAACTTGCCTAAATCCACACGACCAGTGGGTGGAACTTGAACTCAAGTCCTTCTGACTCCAAGGCTGGCTTTCTCATCCATTACACCTCCCCTCCTGCTTCTCTAGCAGAAATAAGAGCAATCTAAAAAAATGACCAAACAATTAAGCCAACCTAAAAAGATTAGGAAGGCTTTTGCTAATGAAGGAATGCAGAAGACAATGAATAATAGTCATGCCTGTGCAAAGAATTTCTTTGCTGAAAATGTCAGTAACATCTTATTAATGAAAGGGTTCTTCACCTTTTGTATATCAGACACTCCTTTAGCAATCTCCTGAAGCCTACCGACCCCTTCTCAGAATAATGCTTTAAGTTGCATCAAATACAATTCATAATATTACAAAGGAAACCAATTAAATTGAAATAAAGATGCTTTTTTTTCCCACATTCAAGCTTAGAGACCCCTTGAAATTCATCCATAGATCCCAGATTAAGAAACTTTGAAATGAATGCACCCGACAGGCAATTGAAAAACAATTTTCTTTTGATTATTCTGTCCTTTGCTTTTTCCTTCTTCGCTTTATTTTAACTCACATAGTCTCACAAGCCAGGTCTGGTCTTTGTTAAGACCAAATAAGCAGCTTTCTCAAAAACATCAACAAAATCTTACATTTCTCTCCCATAATGTAAGACCCCCTTCCCAGCTCTGTACACTTAAGAAAGTACCTCCTGTAAGCAGGGAGTCTGGCTAATGGTAGCCCTGCAGAGATCAATACTAAGGCACTGACTCTGATGTGTCCTGTGCTTCTTCTGACCAGTAAATGTGACAGTCAGATGCACCAATCAGACTCCCTGAAATGCACGAGAGATCTTAAGGGAGCCAGTGTTCAAATTCAGACCTAATGCAGAAACTTCGTCTGTAACATTTCTAATGGACAGCTTCCAGTCTGAACAATTCTAGGGCTGGGAAGCCCACTAGATCTCAGATTCATGTAGATGTTTCTTCTTCCTTCTACTGCACTAAAATTTACCTTCCTGTAATTTCCACTCACTGATGCCAATTCTGCCCATTTAAACTACACAGAACATTCCCTTTTCTACATGCTACTCCTTCAAATATTTGAAGGCAGCAATGATTCCCCAGCATCCCAAGTCTTCTCTACATTAGCAAGTCTCTTTATCCCTCTCTGTATTATGTGAGAAAGGAATATTTCACTATCCATACTCTTTCTTCTCCACTTTTTTTATAATTCTCGGTATGAATATAACTAGTCATTCAACAACTTTCAGTGAAACCCTGTGAGCAAAATACTTTAACAGCATAATAAGTGAGGGTAAGGTGGTCCTGAGATGGAGTAGACAGGGTTTACACCGACTGGTGAATCTGAGGGTTTAGGAAAGAGGACACCTATTCCAACTGTAATTAAATTGAGGACATGTTCTTTTGCACCACATGTGATGAAGAAGAAATAAAGTCTGGAAATGAAAGCAGTATTTTTACCTGATGTTGAGTAACTTCAGGGCATTAAGCAACACTCCTTTTTTTACATCATAATCTATTTTCTGATCAGTTCCAAAGCTGGGGGCTCGATTAATCTGAAAATGACAAAAGGGGAAGAAGTCATATGTTAAGAGTATCTATGTATATATATATATATATATATATATATACATACATATATATATATATGCATGCACTGTTTAACAATGAACTGGTTCCATAAAAAAAAAAATTACAAAAAAAAAAAACCAAAACTCTTTAGGTGAAACATCACAGGGACTGGTTAGTCCTGAAGGGATGCTGTTACAAATGTAATGATATCAGAGAACAGGGTCTTCATTACATTGTGGTAGAGTCTGGTCATAATGCACGCAACCCTTGATTTAATGAAAGGGACCAGGATTATGAAAATTTATAGAGATTGGACTGAGATATGGAAAAGATCTTAAAAGATCATTTGTCTAAATCTCTCATTCTACTAAAAGAGGAAACTAAGGTCAAGAAGGGGAGTTAAATGATGTATCCAAGGTCACACAACTTCCAAGTAACAAAAACAGAGTCTGAACCCATTTTCTGAATACAAACCCAATGCTTTTCCCACTACATCATTATTTATTATACATACATAGAATCCCCTTTGTTATTCTGCTAACTTCATGCTGTCTTTAAAATTTCTTTATTTCACTTTTCCCTTAAGTATCCCACTCTCTTCAATTTCCTGAAGATCTTAGAAAACACAAATTGGATTTTCTGCAATTTGCTTTACTGCTGATATGATGGCGCCATCTGGTGGTGAAAAGGGATATTTTATGGTAACCTGAATAAGGATTTCTTTAAGTGCTTGGAGGGAAATTAAAATGGGCTTTTACCATTTATATATATATATATATATATACACATACACATATATATATACACACATATATATATACACACATATATATATACATATATATATATATATAATATATTCATATTATGGGATTTGGATCTGGTGGGTCCTTCCCTTTAAGACCATCAAGCCCAACGCTCTCCTTTTTACAGATGAGAATCAGAGGGGCCATGTAGCCTAAGTCATTTTTCCCAAATAACATAATTCCAGAAAGCTAGAGCTAGAATGAACTTGATATAACATGCCTAGTCCAATGGCACCACTTTACATGTGAAGAGAGGGAGACTCAGAAAAGGGAGGTGATCCCACCCAAGTCAAATACAAGAGAGCGACGAGACCTCTTACTTCACTCATGAAACAGACCCCAGGGCAAGCAGGCAGTAACAAGCATTTAGCAAGTGCCTACAAGGTCTCAGGCTCTGCTCTGGGCCCTGGAGATACAAGCAAAGGCCACAGACAGTTTGTGCTGTCAAGGAGCCCATGGTCTAATGGGAGAGACAGCATGCAAACAGCTCCACAGAGATAAGATGGAAGCAAGATATTGAACCTAATCAACAGTGGGGAGGCACTAGAATGGAGGGAGATTGAGAATGGCTTCCTTTAGAAGATGGGGTGTGATGGAGATGAAGTCAGAGAGAATCTCAGGCAAGAGAAGCCGTTGGTGCACCAAGTCGGGCTCTTGTATGAGGTGCAGCTTGTGCCTGGCTCTCAGGTATGTGGTGGTGAGTAAGGTGTTGAAAGACAAGAGAGGGAGGAGAGGGTCAAGTTATATAGGGCTGTGCATGCCAAACAGAGGATTCTACACTTAATCCTGAAGCTAATAAGGAACCACTAGAGTTTATGAAATGGCGGGGAGGGGTTAGCATGCTCAGACCTATGATTTAAGCAGATAGTGAGTTGAGAACTGAGTGGGGGATGCACTGCAGCAGAGAAAGACTTAGGTAGGGAGAACAACTAAATACCTATGCAAAAGTCCAAGCATGAGGCAATGAGGGCCTGCAGCAGGAAAGTGGCAGTATTGCAGAAGAGATGGGAAGGGGTTCCAAGAAATGGTAAGAAGTTTAAAGCAACAGCACTTGGAGTGGATAGAGGGTGTGAGAGAGAATGAGGAGCTAAGCATGGCTCCTGGCTGACTGGAAGGAGAGTGGTTTCCTTCACAGAAAGGGGAAAGTTAGGAAGAGGGGAGAGTTTGCGGGGGAAGGTAATGACTTCAGCTTTGGAAAAGCTGAGTTTAAGATGCCTATTGGATTAAGATGTTTGAGATGTGAAATCAGCTTCTGGAGAGGCAGGACTGGAGGTTAGGACAGCAGAGGGATGATCACTGAAGTTATGGGAACCAATGAGATCGCCAAGGGAAATAATATAGAGGGAGAAGGACCGAGGCCTGGGGGTCACTCAGTGGGCACGACATGGACAAACACCCAACAAAGAAGACTGTGGAGTGGTGAGAACTAAAATGAGAATCTGGAGAGGATCATCCAGAGAGAAGGGAGTATCCAGGAGAAGAGGGGGAGATCAAGAAAGATGAGGATGGAGAAAAGTCCATTAGATCTGGCCACTAGGGGGCAGCTAGTGGTGCAGTGGTTAGAGCACCGGTCCTGGATTCATGAGGACCTGAGTTCAAATCAGGCCTCAGACACTTGACACTTACTAGCTGTGTGACCCTGGGCAAGTCACTTAACCCCCAATGCCCTGCAAAAAAAAAAAAAAAAAGCCATTACTAGAGTTGGCATTCAGTGCAAGGGGGTTTCCTCTGACTATCTTTTCTTAAAGAAATCTTTTCCCCGTTTTAAAGTAAGTAGAAGAAAATCACAAATGGCTAGTGAGTGAAAAGTCTTTTTCTCTGAGAAATTCATCAATGGCATGCTAATGGCATTACTGAGGCAACTCTCAGAGCCTCCGACCTCAGCAGGGGTCAGCACTCCTCAGCCTTCCCACTGTGGCACACAGATAGGCAAGGGAGTGGGGATGGTCTGAATAGCAATAAGAAAAATTCTACTGCGCCCTTCTAAGAGGCGGTGGCCAAGAACTGCTTTGCCATAAGAGAATTTCGGAAATGGGAAGGGGCCCAGGAGATCATCTAGTCTAAATCCCTTATTTCACAGGTTATGAAACAAAGCCCCCCCATGAGGCTACCAGACCTGCCAGTGACGATACCTCCTGCCAGTGGCCAAGCTGTTACTCAGTAGCCAGGTTTTTCACAATACTCTGCTGCCTATAGTACATTACACTCAGCAGGGTGGTACAGAAGGAGATAAAGTGTAATTGGAGACGGGGGACTTGGGTTCAAATCCTGCCTCTGCCAATGGGTGCCCTTAGGTCACTTCTACTCTCTGAGAGTTATTTACCTCATCTGTAAAATGAATGGAATGGAAGACGTGACCTCTATGAGTCCTTGGAGTTTTAAATCTACTAGGATCTGGTGATCCCATAAATGTGCACTGACCACACTCCTAAGGTGCAACATCTTTGAAAGGAAAAAAAAAAAAAAGATCTGCGTGTGTGTGTGTGTGTGTGTGTGTGTGTGTGTGTGTGTGTGTGTGTACATGCAGGGAGTTTTCAAACTGCGCCAAGACTTCGGAGACACCTTGCATGTCTCTATGTACTGGATACACAGGGCACACTTAGGCTCTGTTCAAGTCAAATTTGGACAGGCTTGGGGAGCTGTAGGAAGAAGCATGTTCAATACTAAGACCTATAAAGAATGATCATATATTATAAAATAAGCTTCACCCATATCATCACATTTGATCCTGACAATCACTCTATGAGGGAACTGGATCTGTAATTTCACTGGTATAGGTAATGCTCAATGAGAAAACCCCTCTACCAATGCAGCACTAAATTTGGCCAGAGTGGTTAAGTGACTTAGCCAGGTTCACACAGTCAGTATGTATCTTGAACCCCTGGGGTCCTGACTCCCAAGCCCCAGCCCCCTGATCACTATGCACACTCTCTCAAGAATTAGCATACCATTCGCTTATTAGATTAGTTAACTCAGGCCAGAGTGATGAAACTCTGAGAATTGGGAAGAATGGCACATGGTTGTGGGTAGATCCAGCATTTTATGGAAGTGGCAAGAAGAAAGGGATTGACAAAAGAGAAGGTAGGAGTATGAAACTACACTACACTTTATAATTTTGTCTAAATAGATGCTGGTGTTGGGAGTAGGCGTCGAATGGGCAGGTTTGAGGGAGAGAGAGAGAGAGAGCGCGAGCGAGCGTGTGTGTGTTTATGGATGTGTGGGGAGGTGTACCTTTGTTCAGGGTATAGGTATATATACATGTGTGCATGTGTGTGTTTGTATATGTCTATATTTGAGCTGTATAGAATTCAACAATTTAGAGCCTGAAGAGAACCTTTCTCAAACTCAAAAAGAGGACTCTCAAATCTCTTAGAGCCAAGAGCTGAGAGAGCCGTGAGGGTCAGAGAAACTAATAGTGCTGCAGGCAGGCAGCAGGCCTTTAATATTATGATGTGTTGACCTTCCTATAGCATAACTACCTGTGCAAATCCTATAGGTTAAGCATAATAAGCAAAGAAGAGACCAAGGAGAAGGCAGCTTCTCTCCCCTATCATCGCGTACATCCAGAAATGAGAGAATCATCAGATGCAGAGTAAGACGCAAGCATGGTGGTTATCTCATACAACCGGCTACCTGGAACGGTCCCTTTTATCGCATCTCAGACATAGGTTCATTTATTGAGCCTGACCATGAAGCCTTATAGTGATGGAGGGTTCCCAAGGCAGCTGGTTCTAAACAAAGTTGAATTTTCTTTTTTCAGTTTGGATGTGGTTTTTATGATTGGGCAAAATTTACCTTGTATCCAGCTGTTTTCATTACTCCTTCTTTAGCAACAGAAGAACAAATAGGGAAGGGACAGGACCAGTCTAATCTCTTCCCTATACACTGAAGACAACCAGACGCCACATCGTATCTTCCTACACTCTGAATACATTCAGCTCCATTACCAGCTAGCCTCTGTAAAGTGCTCTGCAAACCTTAAAACACCCTCCCTATCATGACCTTGGGCAGGCGACCTCCCCTCTCAGGGCCTCAGGTCTTTCATTTATCAAATGTGGTGGGTTAGAGCAGACTGTCTCCAATGTCTCTTAGCAGGCCAAGTCTCTGATCCCTTGATCCTCCCATCATTCCTCATGTGATGCGGCTCTCCTGCCTGTCAGCATTCTGTCCACCGCCCCTCTGGACCCGTTCCCCTTTGCCAGTGTCCTTCTGTGACACCCGCAACTTATTTCAGCTTCCACATGGTTGTATGTGGGAACGAAGGGAAAGGCAGCAACTGGCAAACATTGCAACTTGCCCATCTTCCCATTCTGCAGGGACAGCCCGGATTAAAAAGTGACCTCTCCTACCATAGCCTTGCCACCACGCCTGCTGGTTCATTTCCTCCCCTCCATCAGCCGAACACCAGAGCTGCCCACAAATGAACAGACACCAACCAAATCACTAGCTTTCTGTCCATAAGTTCGAGTCTTCCTCAGGCTCAGCACCCAGCAGCAGGTAGCTGACCACTAAGAGTTAAACTGTAAAGACTGTGCTCTGATAATTTTAGGCTCTGTATAAATAGAGTTTATCAGGACTGAATGGAATGGGGAATATGGATCCTCTTTTGGATGTTAATATACTAGTAGGAGAATCAACTTACACAGACGGAAAAAACTGGCTCCGAGGGCCCAGTTACATTTTGGCTTCCAAAAGTATTCCTAGAGAAAGGAGCAAGCCAATCTGGTTCCCATCCCTCAATAGCTACTCGCCTTTTCTTCCTTTGACTCCAACTAGGGTTTTTACCTTTTCTGCACCACAGAGCAAATGCAGAAAAAGAGTTTGTTATTATATTCATGGCTGTGGCCCAACATTCAAGGAGGTTTTTTTTAAGCCCCATAATTCACCTGCTCTGTAAGAAACAGAAGACAAGTGAAGGACAGCACTTTCCCCTCTGCCCCTCCCAGAGGCTCTCTGCAAGCCTGGCAGAGATTTCCAGAAAAACTTACGCCCTTTAATACTCAGCTACTAGCACTTTTAATTCTATACAAACTAGAGTTCTTAGGATAGGATTGGTTGTTTATAAGCAGACAGCTCTCTGCAGCCCTCGCCTTGATCCAAAGTTTGCTAATATCTGCTTTAAATTGAGGCAGTGATAAATTGGAAGAAATAGGAGGCACAGACATTTAATTCACCAAACACTAGACTTTAATAAAGAAAATGGTAAGAATTTTGCTGTCAGCCAATTCAGACAGAATAAATCTCTTGGACCCAAGATTCTAAGGCAGAAGAACAAATGAAAATAATGAGAACTCTCCTAGTATTTAGAATCACAGATCTAGGACTGAAAAAGTCCACCCCACCCTCCCATTTTACAGACAAGTATAATGAGGTCTAGAGACCTGAAGTGATTTGTCTATAATGGCAGAGAAAGAAAGTGATAGAGCCAGAAGTGAACCCACATCCTCTGACTGAATCCAAGATCCTTTTTACCAATTTGCCTATTTCTCCAAATAAACAGCCCTTCTGACATAGTAGTAAGTGATTAATAATTGCATGCTGGTTGTAAGAAATGATGAGCAGGAGGAGTTCAGAGAAACTTAGAGGGTCTT
The DNA here is from genome assembly GCF_019393635.1 of Dromiciops gliroides. Lineage (NCBI taxonomy): Eukaryota > Metazoa > Chordata > Mammalia > Microbiotheria > Microbiotheriidae > Dromiciops > Dromiciops gliroides. The sequence goes on along the minus strand of NC_057864.1, from coordinate 45,408,665 downwards.
GCGTGAGCTGATGATGAGTGAGATGAGCAGAACCAGAAGAACATTGTACACAGTATCATCAACATTGAGTGTTGATCTACTGTGATGGACTATATTCTTCTCACCAATGCAATGGTACAGAAGAGTTCCAGGGAACTCATGATAGAAGAGGATCTCCAAATCCAAGAAAAAAGAAAAAAGAAAAAAAAAAGAACTGTGGAGTATAGATGCTGAATGAACCATACTATTTCTTTTGTTTTGGGTGCTGTTGTTTTTTTTTTCTATTTTGAGGTTTTGCATTACTGCTCTGATTTTTTCTCTTATAACAGGATTAATGCAGAAATAGGATTAATGTTATTATGGGTATATATATGTATATAGATATATAGATATAACCTATATCAGATTACCTGCTGTCTAGGGGAGGGGGGAGGGAGGGGAGGGAGGGAGAAAAATCTGAAATTGTAAAGCTTGTATAAACAAAAGTTGAGAACTTTCTTTACATGTAACGGAAAAAATAAAATACCTTATATATATATATATAATTAATTTTTAAAAATAGTAATTGCATGCTGGTTAATTTCAATCATTGACAAATATGGCCAACCCAGAAGTGGCTCCGGTACAGATCTCTAAGCAAGGACTACAGCAAGCTGTGACATTTCCTTCTGCTCAAGATAATTTCTCCTTCCCCTGGTTTCCTTCAACCTTCCCTCAATGTCATGTGAAAGCAAACCCAGCCCCAAGCCTGACACATCTTTGGTATCTGCACTCTCCAAAGCTTAAGACTCAATGGACAGAAATCAGTGGACACAAGAAAGGTACCAGTCATTGACCGGGCCCCCCCATCTGCCTGCAGCAGAGCTCAGAGAGATGATCAAAAAACAAAATACCAGAACCGAGCCCAAGTTTCTGCAAGGGAGGGCTTGGGAAATGAGCCCACAGCAGAGAGAATGTGGTTCCCAGGAGTTTCTATGCATCCCAGAAGCCCGGCTCAGGCTTCTCCTCACCCTCCCAAGGGTGACACCAAAGGACACTAAGCTGAGGAGAGAAAGCTGGTTTTCAAAACCATTTCTTTCTTCTTCTCTTCTATTTTTTTTTTCTTCCCCAATTCACAAAAAGGCAAAAAATAAAGGGTCCTATACTCCTTAAATTTCAATTATCTTCAAGTTCCATTTGCAACAAAATATACAACATTTAAAAGGGGATTTGCAAATGTCATCTGAATAAACCACTGTTAAATGCAGTCTATCAGATATGATTACCTGGGGAACAAGGCCATCTCAATATTACTACCCCTTTCAGATCTAAATCATTCAAGTGACTAAAAAACACTTAATAAATGCAAAGAATGACGTCTATGGCCACTTTCCCAATATTTCACCTCTGGGCAGGCGGATTTGAGACGACATGAAAAGAATATGCATTTCCCTTCTGCTTCAAATTTTCCAGAAATTTTATCTCCAGTATATTCACTACTATCTGCTTTCTTCCACTTGGTGGCGCCAAAGGTCTTTGTATGTGGCATGATCAGAATTTGCTTAAAAAACCACTTTCATCCAGTTTTCTCCCAGATACAAGGAATGTTTATTTAGCCAGAACTATTAGCTGTTGTGGTTATTATAATTAATCATGGCTGAAGGACCAGTGAATAGAAAATGGAGGTGCTTTCTCTCTATCTTCCCAAACTTTGGCTCCAAGAATCTTAATGTGGGCTACCATACATCTTTTCAGGATTTCAATGCCAAAGAGACTTTAAAAGGTTCAGTTAACTTTCAATTATGTTGTTAATGGAGAGGTCTATGGGGAGGATAGCTGGTTTCTAAAGTCTTTTCCCTTGGGGCTTACCGTGAACCAGCTCCCACATGCCAGTCCCCCATCAGGGCCCCAAGTGCCCAGCCTCCCTCGCCCACCTCTTCCATGTCAGAGATGGAGAGGACAGCTAAGCCAGCCAGGGCAGAGGAGGGAAAAGCAGGGACAGGTGTGCGCGGGAGGGGCTCAGTGGAAAAGGTGAAACAGGAGAATGTCAAAGAGAGGCACAAGGGGAAGGCTTAAGGTGACTGTCGCGTGCTAACCAGGCACCCGGGGCTGGGGCCCCACGCAGGTGGCAGAAAGGGCAAGCCCCCAAATGAGCCTTGTTTTGGGAACTAGAGAAGGGGGGAGATTAGAAGTCCTGAGGAGTCAAGTGCTTCTGCTAAATGAAAAGTGGGGAGGGGGAGGAGGGGCTGGCATGGGAGGACAAGTCTAGCTCCTGCTGGGGAGAGCTGCATGACAAGGGAAAAGAGAACATGAAGCCTTAAAGCTGGAAATGGCCTCAGAGACTATCACCCCCATCTGCCCATTTTTACAACAGAGTCACCAGAGTTACCAGGGTAGGGGCAAGGCATGAGCTGAAGCAAGATTCAGACCCTTGGGAAGATTATTTGGGCATCTGAAGGGAGAGAGACTCCAAGGCCAGTGGTCTTTCCATTACACCATGACCTTTCAGTCTTACAAATATATTCTGGGGGCAGCTAGGTGGCGCAGTGGATAGAGCACCAGCCCTGGAGTCAGGAGGACCAGAGTTCAAATCCAGCCTTGGACGCTTAACACTTACTAGCTGTGTGACCTTGGGCAAGTCACTTAACTCCAACTGCCTCACCAAAAACAAATAAACAAACAAACAAAAAAACCAAATATATTCTGGCACCTCGTGTTCTCATTCCTTCACCCATTTAACTTCAATCTGGAATCTTATTCAGTCTAAAACTGTGATCTGGGGATGGGCGTCATGGGGTGGGGGGCAAGGGGACAGATGCTATTATTTCTAAGTTATTACCCAAAATGGGATCTGGCTAATTATACATTAACTGCTGATCATCCTCTTCTTCCTTGCTACGTACAGACGGCCCTTCTTGCACAGTCCCAGATCCCATAACACTACAATCTCAGATCATCTTTTCTCTCTTTATCTACTGTCTCCTTCCCAACTGCCAGCAAACATACCTAGATCTCTTTCAGCCTAAAAGAAAAAAAAATTCTTGACCCTTCTTCCTATTTACACCTCACTGCACTCCAAGCTGCTATCTCCAGTTCACCTCCCATTCACATCTCCACCTCTTGCAATATAATTGATGACCCCACCACTAAAAAATACTCTTCCACCACCCCAGAACCTAGCACTGTGCCTAATAAATAGTAGGTACTTAATAAATAGTTGCTAAATGATCGATCCTCACCTCTTTTCCCTATCCCTCACCTGCAAATCCAAATCAGTTGCCAAGTCTTGCTAATTCTTCCTCCACAGCATCTCTCTGCCTTTGTCACCTAGTTTCCACTTGCATAGCTTTACTCAACCCTTCATGGCCTCTTGGTTTCCAGTCTCTCTCCCTTCAAATGCCCAAATAATCTTCCCAAAGCACAAGGCTGACCATGCCTTCCCCTGGACCGAAGCCTGTAGCAGTTCCCCACTGCCTCCTGGGTCAAATCTGAGCTCCTCTGTTTGGCATCGAAAGCCCTTCCAAACCTGCTCTGACCTGCCCTTTTAAAATTGTTTTATGAGAGAACAGAAGCAATGAGTGCACATTGAAGCACATTTTTTCACCATCCCTATTTCTCTTGCCTTTTTTTCGTAATATGGCTACTGTGTAAATACATTTTGCATAAATTCATCTGTCTAATGGGCATTGTATTTCTCGCCTTCTCAATGGGTGGGGAAAGGGGGGAAGGAGGGAGAATTTTAAAAAATAAAAACATTTTATGACATCGCTTCCCTTCACTGGTTGTTGCCCCAACTCACCCAAATGCCTGGAATGCCCTCTCCCACCTTCCTCAACACCAACTCTCAGAAACCTGAGATTCCTTCAAGGCTAAGATGAGGTACCACCTCCTACCAGTAGCCTACCACAAGCCCTAGAACTGCTGGTGCTCTCACCCTCCTCAAAGAATCTCCGATTATAAGAAATATCTTAAATATCTTATATTTGATTATCTATTATCTTACATATGATCTTCTATTCAACTGTCTACTTACAGATCTGTTTATAATCCTCAGTTGGAATATAAGCTCCTTGAGGCCAGGGGCACTTTTTAGTTAGGCTCTTTTTTTGGCCTTTGTCTATCAACACTTACCACAGAACAGGTGCTTCATAAATGCTTGAAGAACTGAATCAAATAATATTTTGCACAGAGAAACTTCTGCAAAACAGACATTTCAGCAAAACAACAACAGCAACAAACAAGCCTAAAATGTTCAGGTTTGGCCCCTCTGCCTTGCCATTTTTATTAATACCATAAATGACTGCTGTTGTCAAGTCCTTCTATGTAGAGCAGGCACTGAAATAACTTATTTTCTATTTGGAATGTGTGGCTTCCCCCCCCCCCTTCCTTTCCAATCCTGAATATGCAATAAAAGGCAGCTGTCCTGGGAAAAGGAGATGATCAAACATATTTGTGGTGTCCATCTGCCTTCGGTAAACAGTCACTAATGAATGCATTATTGTGATCGAGAACTGCTCTCTTAATCTCCAGTTGTGGATCTCCAACTGCTGGATTACTGCAGTAGCTGACTCTTAGCTAGCACGTCTTGTCTTCAGTCTCTCCCACCCCCTGCCAATCTATCCAGATACCAACTGCTTGATAAAACTCCCTCAATGCTGCTCTCATTACCTCAGTTCCCTGCTCCAAAACCTTGCAATCGCTTACAGGAAAAAATGTCAAGCCCCTGGACAACTGAAGCCCCACCTCTTCTCACAGGACTTTCCCATATGAACACTGTGCTGCTGCCCCCCAAACTGTGACTGTCCCTCCTTTGGTGTCTCCATTTATGCTCTTCCAGTTCTCACACTCACACTGGGTTTTGTACAAATGCTTGCTGAATTGAACTAAATTGAATTGACAGCTGGCATCAATCAGTTGCCCACTCAGGAAGACTCAAGTTAACTGAAAAAGACTCATTCTGCTTGGTGTCAGTGGTCAGCATCAACATCATCCTTTTCTCATACAGACAGCTAGGCCTAAGACTATGGTCAAGCAACACAGGTAGGATGTAGCTGCTGTTGTGAAACCACAACCAATCTGTCACCACAATTGGTAAACTCACAATAAGCCCCACCCCCCCTTCACTGGGTATTTCAATCCTCAAACCCCAAACTTCTAGTGACAAAGAGGCATTTTTCCCTCCTTGCCTATCACCAACCAGGATGATTTCTACGAAGAGGTGTGACTGCAGGGATAACACAGAAGATGGGCCTGAACAAAAAACATCTCCCTTGCCTTGGTACCACAACTTGAAATTTCTTCATCAGGGAATCATCCCTTTAGGCTCTTTTTTTGCCAGTTGGTGCTTCTTGTCTAAAATGCAAGCATTCTTGACAGTATTAACATAGAAAGATCACTCACCCTGAGACAGTAAGTTATGAGCTGCTTTGCTGGGAAAAGCTGAAGGCACTGGGTGCTGGGCCTAGGGAGTGAGGGATGGGGTGGGGGACAAGCTCAGGTGACTTCACTAGTGAGTGGAGAGTCAGCCATGTCTGCATGTGTATATATTTACAAATTCAGAGGAAGCTTATCATGTCATGAGTTGTCTGTGAACCAGGCACTACAGTGGATAAATCAGCCTCCCATTTATGCTGACAAGAAGCAAATTAAAGCTGTCTCCCTTTGAGTTTTGTTTTCTGATACTGACAATCAGATATTCCCCAAAAATGATCCCCAAGGCAGCTGTCCAATAAGGAAGCCGGAATTATCCTCCTCCTCTCCTCTTCTCCCCCTTCAACAGTTCTTTTCCATTCTACCTCCAAATAATAAAAATGATTGATAAAGCATTCTGGTGTTCAAGGGCTTACCACCCTCGAGGCAGCATGGTCTGGTAGAAAGGAGCAATTATCTGGTGAAAATGGGCTATATGAAAAAAAAAGAAAAGAAAGAAAATAAAATAAAAATGGAAAAGAAAATGGGCGGTATGGACTAAGACAGATAAATGAGAAAAACCTACAAGAAAACACTTTGAATTCAAAAGCCCTTTGCTAATATCAAGTATTCTTAGTTTTATTTAGCCTCCTGACCTTTCATTCCAGGCTCTTTACCTCCCAAAAAACCCACTCCTTTTTTCCTTCATAAGCAAAATTTCTACTTAAATTATCTGGATAATTACCTCAATTTTTTCCTTCTTTCTGTCTTTTCGATCCCACCTCCTTGTTTCCTACACTGTGAAAGGAAAATCTTCCCCATGTGATACGACACTACCCTGATTGTCAATTAGCTTTGCATTGTCTGGAATGAAGAAACATGCAGTACTGCAGAGAGAATAGGGCAGACTCACACATGTACTTAAAAATCCCAAGCCCTCCCTCATCTGAGCATGACATTCATATCTCATGTGATCTGCAGAGAAGTCTTGCCCACTGCCTCATGGATAAAACCCTGCTACCATCCAGGGCTTTCTGTAGCTATTTCCAATTCAAATGGTCTGCCGAGTTTAACTAGGGAAGGCACTCAGCCGTGGAAGGGTGCTATTAACACTGTATGAAGAGAGACATTTTAAAACGCAAGGTATATTGAGCATTTCTCGTTCTTCACAAAGAATCCATTACCTCCAGAAGCCATGGCTTCAGTTTTCTGTCCAACAAAATATCAAATCCCAGGACTTCAAAGCAGACACTTTCACTTCCCGGGGGTTGTCCAGGCCTACACATGCGGTATGCATGCAAGACATGTGGTTCAGCTACAATCAGAGTTTTTACAACCAATTCCTAGGTAAAATGGGACAAAACAGATGAAAAATGAACGTTAGATTGCACCTCATTTCTCTGTTTTGAAAAAAGGAAAGAGTTAAGAAAGAGTTAATAAACTGTTTTTATCAGCTATAAGCTAAAGGCGAAGTAGGGCTTCAGACTGGTATCCCCCCTTAACCCCCCCCTAAAAATAAATAAATAAATAGATAGATAGATAGATAAATAAATAAATAGATAGATAAATAAATAAATAAATAAATTCAACAACAAAAAGGCTAGTAGAAGGCACCTGGGGGTCTTTATTCATACTAAGATTGAGAAAAGCTGTTAAGCAGAGAGAGCTTGGAGCACAGAGACCAAAAAGAAGCTAGCTTTCAGGATTTTCTATGAGAGAAAACCAATTTTAGGGTAAGTTATTAGAATTTGTTTTTAAAAGGACCAATTTTACCAAGCAGTGTCTAGCTAATGCAGAGTTTCTTAACCTGGGGTCTAGGCTCTTTTGTTTTTCTTTTCAATTTAAATAACTATTTCAATGCAGTTTTGTCTTATTCTCCTTTGCAGTCCTACATATCCATTTTCTGTATTTAAAGGCATGATTCCGGGAAGCTGTGCAAAGACTTCACTAGACTGCTGTTCGAGAGGGCCAAGACACAAACACATCTTCAGAACCCCTCAGCTAGAAGGTGAGACTAGAATAAGTGAGACCAGAGATCACCATCAGGGCTCACGACATTATTTGTACTTTGTCCTGTTGTTTTTTGGTTTTTTGGTTTTTTTTTTTCTCTCCCTGTGTTATCTCTCAAAATACTAATCTGTTTTACTGAATAGCCACCTTTCTGGAATATTATTCCACTGAGGTTGTTTTTGTTTTTCATTTTCATTTTGTTTTTCATGTTTTTTCCTTGAGCTCACTATTTCTCTACCTAGTTGAACACATTTGGCTATCTCCCACATAAACACCATCCTAAAGCAGGATAAAAGAGGAAGGTGTGAAAAGTTAACCCTTTCCAGTTTCTGCAGAATGTCAAACCCCCAGCACAGAGCTGGGCGTGACTGGAAGAAATATGATGATGGAGTTTTCAGACAATTGGGTTAGAAATGACAAGACCACATGGTAACACCAGAAAATGTCAAGTAGAAACAAAAAGTCTGGTTCTATGTATCTTCCAGTATATTACTGCAGCAATGGGCCTGGAATGACTAACTGATACCACACAACAGGGAAAAAAGACTACTAATTTCCTTCAACTAGCTATCCATGTCTCTCTCGGGAACAACACAGTCCTATTTCCAGCTTTTTGAGTTATGGGTAAACTTATTTCAAGGTTCTAAAATAGATTAGGGCATCTTTGAGCCACTGATGTACCACTAAATGCAATTTCATTGTCATTTAGTATGTATTCTGCCAATCAAAATTAATCAAATTTCCCAGCAAGCCCATCCATGAAAGGGCACAAAAGGTAAGGATAGGGGGAAAAAAACAAACCCTAGTGTGATCTGGTACATTTTACTCCTTATTTACAAGGATGTTATTGATATCTGGAAATATATGCACTTGATGATAGTGACAGACATTTTCATAAGGCTTTATGTATTATGTTTCAAATTTGAGACTTTGAACATTGTCACATGAAGATTTAAATGTTAAGTAGGTTTAAAAAAAAGGATTCAATCAGGGTATTTTTGAATGATTACAATCATTGTTACTAATTGCCTGAATTTAGATATATTTATTAATCTTTTTTCAGCCAAAGGAGTGACATTGCCTTGTTTTTACCGGAGGTTATTTATGACTGTTGGTCTCCAGAGGGAGAAGGGTATATTTTAGAGACACAGCTCCCCAAAATAAAGCACTGAGATAATCCTTAGGAAACTGAATAGCATTTGTGATCTGATACATTAAGACAAAGTTCAACTCCAACCTAATGATATCCCATCTTTTTAATACAATACCCTATGGTTCACCTTTAAAATTGTTTTTGAAAAGTTGACAGTAAAATTTCCATAACAGAAAATAAATGTTCAATTACTCTGAAAATGCAAACAGTTCAACTTGGTACATTTATAATCTGATAGTCTATGAAATAACATTTTTTCATATTCAGACTTTCTATATGCATTTCGTAGATTTGTAAACAACAAGTATTTTCTTACTGCATTTTCAAAAGTTTAGGAAAATATCAGTGCCTATCCAACCAAGTCTTTCAACCTCAACACCCTCCATATCATAACTTTGAAAAAAATAGTCACATTAGGAACTATACTTTGGGCTAAAATAGATCCGTAAATTCCATTACTATTTATTCTACTAGTCATCAATTTATACCTATTCCTTCTTCCAATTAATTTCTCAAATTTATGTAGGAGAAATGTCATCCAAAGCCACTAGCTATTGGATAAGGCATAACAAACTATTTTTTTATACAGCTAGTTCCATTTCAAATGCCCTTCAGTGAAACAGCCTTGTAGCTACGCTCTCCCTTTAAGGAAATTTTCCAAAGATCAAAGTCTGTTTGGAAGTGAGAACTATGGAGAAGAAATAGCTTAATCTGATAAGAACAGGTACCCCTGTCGAGTCTTAGAGAAAATTAAGATGAACTATTGCTTAGTTCCAGTCACCTATTCATTAAGCCACAACAAGCCTACTGGGTTGTGTGTGTCATGATTACTGTCCATCAATATCTGCTGCTGTCCAAAATGTCCTTTTTCAAATTAAATCAATTGTCCTCCTGTTGGTCCTCTGTTCTCAATTTAATGATGCCTCCTAGGATTTAGACTTGGAAAGGACCTTAGAGATCATCTAAGTCTTAATCTCTCATTTATAGATGAGGAAACTCAGCCACAGAAAACACGGATGACTTGGCTAAGGTTACGGAGACGGTCAGAAGAAGTGCCGATTTTTTCAGGCTATATTCTAGAACTTTAAATCCAGTCCTCTCCCCATTGTTAGGCCAGAATTATCAGAGCCTTTTAGCATATCATGGGTGTTTAAAAAAATAACTACAACAATTAGCCTCAGTAACAATAGAGTAAAGACCTCATTTCAATTCAACAAACAAACATTTATCATCCTGCCAAGCTCAAATCCAGTTTGGATATGTTTAGTCTCTACTCAGGATGGAAGCCATCAATTTAACAAACCATTAGGTTGAGACAAATGTCAATGCAGGCACAATCTACAAATTTGCTGATCTTTGATGGTCATTACCCATGACATATATTTTTATTACCTCCTATCCTCCCAAAAAGGAGAGCTTCTAAATCAAATTACACAGTCTCTGTGTCACTGTGAATCTTCAATAAGCATGCTTCCTAGACTTTGAGGACAGTTTTAATCCCCTTAGTAAGCTTAATAATATGATTATTAGCCTTGTCTCATATAGGTTTGCTATTCTGCTATAACTTGTTCTACTCTCTTCTAAATCCTACTAAAATGACTTCACTACTAAGTATCTGTATACTATACACTGGGACAAACCAAGGTCTTGAAGTACAAGTTTAATTTAGTCTAAGAGTTACCCGAGTTATGAATTACTTATTAAACCCATGCTCTTAGCAACCAATGACAAGTCTTACCATGTGATAGTGATCTAATTGAGCCCCAGAAACACTGCATTAAGGAGACTACTGGCTTTTATATAACGTATTGTTTTTAAAGCAGAGAATTAACAACTGTAATCATGCAATGGTATAATCTTACTGAAATATCATTCCAAAACTTAGCAACATCGTGTTTATTTGTTTGTAGGAATTCAGTAAACCATTTGATAGACCGCTTGCTGCCTTTATCTTCGGTTTCATCCCGTTCAAACCGCTCATTATGTTTGTTCACAGAGTAGTTTGTCAGATGCATATAGAGCTGGCTCTGTAACAGATGAAAATCAAAGTGGTCACATCATCCATAGAACTCTGTACTGTGGTGCTAAATAGCAAAAACAACAACAGGAAAAAAAGATAGATCAATGGATAGATGGACAGATGGATAGAGAAACAGAGACAGAGAGAGAAAATGAGAGAATGATTCATTTAAAATTTTGCATTATCCTTGCTGGCAAACAAGTAGCTATTTACTTAATTTACAAGATAAGTAGAATGATGGCCTCACCTTCCGGGGACTTAATATAATGCTCTGCAGAAACCAGCCACTTTACTCTGGTACCAATTATCTGCATTGCCAAGAGTTATGTATTTTACTATAAAGGAGAGACATATGCACAGAACTCTGAGTACAAATGTCCTAAGTTAATATTTCTATACCAGGAAAATGTTTTAAGGGTTTTGTTGTTGCTGACGCTGCTGGGTTGGAAGATCGTTTGGTTTTGTTTCATTGGGCGGGGGGAAGGGGCTGCTTGTTTGTTTTTGGCCTTCTGTGACATTCTCATGTACACACTCTTCCCATCTTCACCATGGTTTCTTTTGTGAAAGGTATTATTTGTGTGATCTCTTTTCCAAGAAATGGGAATTGAATTAGGGCTAGAGCAATGGTTTCATGCAAACAGCAGAGGCTGAAAGGCTAACTGAGTTCCACAGTGGGCTCTCCCACAGTTGATTACCTGTAACCAATGGCAGGTACATGAAGTACAGATGGTACTGAAAGGAAAGGTGCTGTAAAAACTCAAAGGTGTTCACATTTCAGAGCGGCATGACCAAAGACCAAGACATTTTTTTAAAACTTTGAACTTTTACACCTCGAATTTGGGATATTATGTTAATTGTTTTAGATCCTTACTATGAACTTGTCATATGGTAAATCCAAAAATAGTTATATGAAGTTTTAAGGACAAAAAAAATATGCTGAAAAGAGATATGCCTGGCACTGTGCTAGGTGCCATGGGGTTGAAAAAAGGTTAAGCCCTCATTCCTATCTATAAGGAGTTTATCATCTAATTGTGAAGATAAGACACGCTCCCAGGAACTGATGAGGAAGGCAGAAAGTTCTCATGGAAACCTGGCGGTGAGCTGGATTGGAGCACATCCAACCATCCCCTTCAGTTCTGAATTCTACAGCACCTCCCAGAAGAGTCTGAGGCCATTTTCCCTATATCTGTCATGGTCATCTCCTCCCCAAAATCTCAGAATGAGAGATACCCCTGTTCCTGCTTTCCAAGAAGACCCCTAGCTGTGCTACAAAGATAACATTGCTTGCCTTCAGAGGGATCTTCTCTCGCCTGCCCCCTTCTCTCTGAGTCTTCCTCACCCTATCTTCTTTCCACCATGAAACATACACAGTCTTCTTTCAATATTGGGGGGGGGGGAATCCTACAGCTTTCACTTGACTCTGAGGCTCCTTCCAGCTAACATATATGATTTCCTTCCCTTTCCTTCCCAAATTTTCCAATGACTAGTCAATTTAATTCAGATCAAGACACTTTAAGTGCCTATTATGAGGAGACAATCTAGATGAGCCAATGTATACAGGAATACCAAATTTAAAATGAAACTGGCTCTCAAACGAGTTTGCATTCCCTATAAATCCTCATCTCCCTTCAATTCCACATAATGTGATCCTTCCCCACCACAATCCCAAAATATCACCCTCACAGACCTCCCTTCTACACAAGGGCACATTTTCTTCAATTCTCATTCTTCCTGATTTCTCAGCATCACTTGATATGTTCTAAAACTGTCCTTCCTTGGTTTCCCTGACAAGTTTTTTAATTAAATTTTATTTTTAATTAGCATAAGTCTAATTTCTCTCCCTCCTACCCCCACACCATTGGGGGGAAAAAAGGAAAACAAAATCTTTATAAAAATACATATAGTTAAGTAAAACCAATACCCTCTGTGGCTCTACCCAAAAAATATGTCTTGCCCTATCTGGTTCTCATCTCAACTTCCTGTTTATTCTTTGCCTCCAATTTACTTTTTCCAGTTTAATTGAAAAACACATTTTTTTCTGAACTATGGGTTCATGTCCAGGCCCTAGGATTTCATAGAATCACAATTCTAACATTAACAGGGACCTTGGAAGAAATCCAATTTGACCCCCTCATTCTACAGATAATCAAACCAAGGCTCAGAGAACCCTCAGTTCACCCATCAAAGTGAACAAGAATGACCAGCAGGCGGTCAGCCACAGCATTTTATCACAAAAACCAGCCAAGATATCAACCAAACAACCAAGAAGCAAATGATCTCACTTCTAACAAGTTTGGAGGGCAGGAAAAGTTTGTAACAACCTGCAGAGAGATGACTATTCCAGGATCAAGTAACTTCTATGCAATTACAAAGTTCAGGGTAGTGAACCTCCTAGAAGAGAAAGTTAAAATACTAAAAGAACAGCTGTCTATACCCTCTAGGTTATCACAGAAAATGAAGTGTTACCTGAAAGAATGAAAAAAAAATTTCCTCCAAGATAAAAACAATGAAAAAGGATCTGAAAAGGCAGGGGGTACCCTCTTTAGTGTCAGTAGGTTAAAGTCAAAGAATGTGAGACTCAGAAGGATGAGCAAGCCCGTGAAGTTGAGTGATAAGTTCATAGTCTTGATCCCTTTCTCAATCTCACATGCCACATTTCTAATTCCCCAATGGGATTTTCCATTGGATTTCCCATACCAAACTCTTCATATCCATTATATTCCAGTAATTCTGGTCATCCTCAAGACTTCCTTGCTTCTCTGAATGTGTCAACATTATCCTAATCAGCTTGGAATTTTTGCTTTCTTCCTTTATGGCGCACCTCAGAAAAGGCCCCATACCTAACTCTAACCCTAGCCCCTCCACATAGAGAGAGCTAATTTGTCTCTGTAATACCACAGGCCATTCCTTCCATTTCCACTACCCAGCCCCAATGCTTTTTTTTAACCTCTCTCCTAGACTAGTGTAGTCATCTTTTAACCAGTCTTCCCAGCAAGGCAATGCCTACATAAAATTCATCCTATATACTCATCCCGAAACCATATTCCTAACATATAACTACAATTATTTCATCCCTACGATCAAAAAACCTAAGATGGTTTTGCCATCTTTACCAAACAATGCCTCCAGGTTCACAGCAAAATACAGTCTTCAAAATGCCTTCAAAACTTACTCCACGTCTCTACATATCTGAACCTTTGCAGGGCACCAGCTAACCCCAGGAGGCTGTCTTCCAGGGATCTCTGCCTAACAAAAAGCTATCCTTCCTTCAAGACTCTGTTCAGAATGCCACTTCTTCTATGAAGTCAATTCTGATTCCAGCAGGAAAAAAGTGACATTTCCCTGTTCTGAATTCTCCTAATCCTTTCTTATGCCTCTTTTTTTTTGTAACATTGTATTTCCTAGGATAGTTATTTGGGTGCATGTCTTAAGTCTCTTATTCCACTGCAAACTCCAGAAGGACATAAAGCTCATCATTAGATCTCCTGTAGGAGCTAGCAATGGTGACTTGCCCATGATAGGTAGTTAATATTTGGTGAATGAATAAATAATCACCTGTTTTCCTTGCCAATGAAGTTATGACTATATCAAAAATTAAAATATCAATACAACCCCTGAAAGGCAGTGAGGCATAATGAAAAAGTGTTAGATTTGGATCCCTGTTCTCAATTACCATAATTGAGGAGGCCTAAAAAAACTGAAAAGAAAAAAGAAAAAGAAGAAAAAAGTTTGAATTCCTTGCCAAGAAGAATGATATGGAAGAAAAGGCAACATCGGTTTAGGACATAAACATTTCTAAAATCTTATGTAAAAGGATGGGGGAAGGTTATGAGCAGCTTCACATTGTAAGACAAAGGGGCAAAAGAAGGAAAACCAGTTTTAAAAAAAAGCTTGGCAAGAGATACAACTAAGCGAAAACCATCCTGAGAGCATCTAAGGATGAAACTGAAAGGATTAGAACCAAGAAATGAAAGGTGGGAAATAGATGTCAAACTCGCTTCATCAAGGACAACTGGGGGGCTACCCCACAAATCATTTGAACCTTCTAGTCATGGGTGCATTGTGAGTGGTAGTGGAAATGGCTGTGAAGAAAAGAAATACCAGCCTCACTAAATACAAAGAGGCTCAGCCATTATCAGGCAGCTGGCCATTTGGTAGGGAATCCTAGACTTACTATTATTCACATTTTACAGATGAAAAAGCTAAGGCACCAAAAGTCCAAGCATAGCTCATAGTCGGGAGTAGCTAGGTGGTACAATGATAGAGCACCAGGCCTGGAGTCAGAAATACTTGAGTTCGAATGTGTGACCCTGGGCAAGTCACTTAACCCTTTTTGCCTCAGTTTCTCCATCTGTAAAATTAATTGGAGAAGAAAAAGGCAAACCAGTCTGGTATCTTTGCCAAGAAAACCCCAGGTGGAGTCACAAAGATTTGAAAATAACGAAACAACAACAAAAGATCATGGCCATATGGGTAAGAAATGAGAGAGATGAGATTCTGCACCCAAATCTTCCTGGTTCCTACTCTAGCCCTTATATGCCTCAAGATACAGTAACCGTTTTTATGGTGCATTATCAGCACATAATTACTTTTGGAAAAGGATCTCTCTCCCCCTCTCTCTTTCTCCCTCTCTTGCCATGCCACAGAGAATGAAAAACATCATGAGATCTTATCTTCCACAGCTTCTCCAAGAGGCTAACTATATCCAAGACGAGCAGTAAGTTAGCACTGGCAACTTGCAAAAGTTACTAAAAGTTCCAATATATAATCATAACAAGAGAAAGTACAACTTGAGTTTGGTTTTTTTTGACATATATACTTTTTGTCTCAGACCAAAATGGTTTTAAGTAGAGTTGAAAATGATTGTCTTGTCTCTGCTTAGGAACACGCAGCATTACACTTTGTTTTTAAAGATATTTATATATATTTTTCCCCTATTCCCACTTACCAAATTTGTATCATTAGGTGGACTGTACTTCTCCGTCCCCATTCTCACAAGCCCATCGTGATATAAAAATATTTTTAATGGATCGCAGGATGTTATCAGAATATAAATCCGTAAATCAAACTTGTACCCTTCCATAAGGAAAGGCTTATCAATGTATTCTTGGACAATTAAGTGGTCCTGAGCTAGCAGTTTTTCAGCATTTCTTACCAAAGAGATCCTGGATTTGAAAGAAGAAAAAAAAAAGAGATAATATGAAATGAAGCACAAATAAATCGTCAGACATGTTCAAGAGAAGTTTCCGTTATCTCGAAAGCTGCATGCCCAACAGCACCACAAGGCTATCTTTCTCCATGATTCCCTTCTGTTGTTCTGTTGGCGCCCTCTATCATGAAAACTGATTTGAAGATCACCGCTTGTTCTCAAAATTAAAAAATAAAAAGGTTTATAATTGCAGTTCTGCATTACTGAAATCTACACTTTTTTCCTTATCATGTAAATCAAGGATATTTCAGAGCATTTCAATCTGTTAGCATGAGTAGATTTCTGCTAATACTGGCAACAAGAGGAGTCAATTCTGCTCATTCAATGGAATTAAAACCTTACCTGACAGGACACTGCACATCTCTAAGAACATGACTGAGCAAATAAATGTCCATTTTCTTCAAATTAATAGCGGGGATACTGTCACAGGCTCAACATTTATTTGCTACAGTTTAGTATTTCACATTAAAAGTCTTAGATGATTTTGTAAACAAATCCAAGAAATGACCATGAACCCCAGGTTATGTGACAGCTACATTATACTTTATTTCTTTTCATAGCATTATGAACTGATAAGCTAAATATTCTCCTTCAAAGCCCTACATACTCCAAGGCCTTGTCATGGACTGGAAGTGACGCTACTCTACCAGAAGGCTAGATCAGCCCATCCCTGCAAAGGAGATGGGGCCCAGCCAAGCTAAGTGCAGAATGCTCATGCCCTCAGAGGTCCAGGAATGAGGCAACAAACTGGGTGGTGGGGGAAACCCTGCAACTAGCAAAACCATATACAAAGGTGAGGAAAGTGCCACTACCTCCATGAAGGAAGCAATTAAATCACAGACCTTCAGAAGTACTGATGTAAATTAAACATAAAACAAAATGACTAGGATTTGAAAAGCCTATCTTTTATGTGTGTATTTTTAATGCAAGAGACATGAGCTACAAATTCTTTGCAAAAAAAGGAAAATTAACAAGAAAGGAGTATTTAAAGTTTAAACAGCATTCTGAATTCTCAAATCACTTTTCTGGTCCCAGAGAGTATAATATTATTTTTCCCCCATGATCTTCTAAGATCCCATGATGATAAGAAAGAGGGAACTGTACTTTTTTTTTTTGGGGGGGGGGGCAGGGCAATGAGGGTTAAGTGAGTTGCCCAGGGTCACACAGCTAATAAATGTCAAGTGTCTGGGTCTGGATTTGACTCAGGTCCTCCTGAATCCAGGTCCAGTGCTTTATCCACTGTGCTGCCCCCTAAAGTTCATAATCTTGACACTGCTAACCTGTAAAACCCAATTTAAGTCAAGCATTTCTGAGTTAAGATTTTTAAAGATCAAATTATGGAAAATGATGGGTTTGAAGGTTTTTTCTTTTTTGTTGTTGTTGTTCTTTGGTTTTGTTTTTTTTTTTTAATTTACAGAACAATTTTGAGAAGACAATTCTTTCTCTGGCACAGAACTCCCATTTGGTTTCTGCTTAATTTTTTTTACTGACATATCAAAGAATATTAGAATGTGATGGAAAACATAGCATATTAAACCTTCATATCAGTAGTTAAAAATAGATTTTTCCCCCCATGCATCTGCAACTGTGAGCAATTTACCACTTACAGGTTTGTTTCCCCCGCCGCCACACACACACACACACACACACACACACACACACACACACACACACACACATATATATCTCGGCTTCACCATTTCAATGTCAGGGCTCAAGTTTACCTACCCATGACCCATTGCACCATTTGCTGGTTTGACAATAAAAGTCTTCTGTTTCCGTTTTTTCTTCAGTTCTTTTACATAATTCTGGAACTGGGTATACTCTGATGGGAAGATCCATGTTCGGGGAATGAAAGTATATTCCTGGGGATTACACTTGATCATTCTGTCAATAAAATAACAGCATTTTAAAAGTCTTTTCAAACTTTTTTTTTAAAAAGTTCTTTCTTTGGGATTGTTAACACAAACCGAAAAGAGATGAGGCATGGTATAATGGGAACAGGATTCTAAGGACAGTCAAAAGAGATCTGAATTTGATTCCAGGCTCAGATACATGGTAGCCATGCGTATGTGCCTAGATAAGTTTTTCTTCCCTTTGCAGCTTCCTTACCTGTTTCACCTCACCATTGATACTGCAATTCTACTTTACTGGCCAACTTCCTGGTCCTCATTCACAAAACTCCTCTGCCCTTTCCATGTAGTTTTCCATGTCTGAGATGCATACCATCTTCACCTCTGTCTCTTAGAATACCTGGCTCCTTTCAAGATTCAGTCAGTGCCACCTCTGCAAGAGGTTTTTCCCAGTTCACCACCACTCCTCCCCACAACCCCCAGCTTTAGCGCTTCCACCCCAAAGGCTACTTTTTCCATTCCTCAGTGTGTGTGTGTGTGTGTGTGTGTGTGTGTGTGTGTGTGTGTGTGTGTGTGTGTGTTTGTTTATTTTGTCAAACATTTCCCAATTCCATTTGACTCTGATTGGGGCAGCACTCAGAAGTTTTGCAGGCTGCTGATGTTTGACACATCTGTTGGCTAAACCATATGCCTTCCCTCATCCAAGGTAGCAATAATATTACTAAAGAATAATACTGTTTGTTAACAATACTACAGCACACAGTAAGCACTTAGTAAAGGTGTGTTTACATGACTTGAACCCCACAGAAACTTTTATCCATAGCTAACAAATAACTTTATAATTAAATATCCTTTCTTTGAGAAGAGAAACTGAAATGAAAGCCCATAATAACAAAAGCATATTGTGAGTGAGGTAATACATGTGGTGACTAGAAGAAAGAGGGCACAAATCCCTACTATTCCTTTCCTTTCTTCACACCTTTCTACATACTCCTTTGAGAGAACCTCACAAGGGTTCTGCTTCCACTATGAGAAGTCAGATAATTGCCAACCCCATCATTCTGACTCAGACTTTTGCCAAGAAGTGAAAAAATTCAGCACAATAGATGGATTCCAACATTCCTTCTGACAACTACATAAAAATCATCTGACAGCAACATCGTCATGTCAACTGTCATGTTCCTTTCTGTTCTCAAAACATTTTTAATGAATCATCCCATATTTCACAAGCTATATAGACTTTGAAATTGGATCAGACCAAAGATATAATTAAGGCAGTACATTTTAAAATTCAAGATACGCTATTTTGAATGGTGCAATATCAACTTTTAAAAATGTCAAGTCCAATAGAAAATAAAAATGTATACCAAAAAAAAAAATCTATTTAGATAAGTGGCAGGAACTGGCCTCAGAAAGCGTTCAACGGAGGCATATGAGGGCTGGTCTCAAATGAGACCAGAGATGTTCAGAACCAGAGGGTAGAGTTGTAATGGTGGTGACTTTTCCCCCCTAGTCCCACCACAGATTTAGGAGGTGACCTTAACTGAGTAATATGGTTGCCTCTATTTCTGTAGTAGTGGGTCATTATTTGTTCATCTAACATAGAATCATTTTATCTTCAAAGAGAATTCCATGGAGTCGTGTCGAATGAGAGATTGGCTAGGATTTAAATGGTCGATATTCCTGGGGGAACAGGAGCAGCTTTAAATATAAAAATATTTCATACCCTGGCTTCTAAATGAAAGAATAAATTTACAGAGACACTCACTAAAGATCTAAGGGGACACCACTATCAAACATATTAGATACACAACCTCACTTTATAACATAGAAATCTAGAATTAAATTTAAAAATTAATTCAGAGAAAATGTAGCCATTTAATATAGCACAACTCTAAGAAGGGACCTTGGCTGGAGATGTAAGTCTAGCCCAAAGCTATTATTGTGACATTTCCAGTCTTTGCTTCTCTGTAGAATGGAAGCTAGACTCTTTGTGGGCTCCAAGCCAAGAAGAGCTTCAAATATCAAACCCATTCTTTCCTTGTCCAAAGCCCCCATGCGGGGTGCCTGGAAGCCGGGCTGGACAAGCTTCAAGTAGCACCTCGATGCAGATGACTCTCCAACCGTTATTTCTAGCACTGACCTCTCCCCCAGCCCCACATGGCATGAAGGGCCTCCAGCTTATGCCATGTGAGGATTGGTCGAGGGACCCGGAGGAGGGTGACCTGATAGCTGCCTTAGCTACTTTAAAGTATTTAAAGGACAGTCACGTGGCAAAGGGATTAGGCCCTAAGGGGCCCCACTACAGGTGGTAAGTGCAAAGAGGCAGATTTAGGCTTGAGGTCATGAAAAATTCCCCTCACCCTCTGCAAAGTCCCAGAGTGGAATGGAAGGGACAGGCAGCTCCCTCCTCCCTGCAGATCCCCAAGCCAAAACGGGGTGATGGTCAGGGGCCATGGAGAGCAAAGGAGATTCGTAGGCAAGGCAGGGATCAGGGCACCTGTCCTTGCAAGGATCCTTCAAAATCCCCCATGCTGGCGCATACTGGGCTTTTCTAGCTGACTTTTCTAGCCCCCGGGGACCAGGGCAGATGTGGGGAGGAATTGCTCTCTCCCTCAAGGAGCAATGTGGTGTGGGTTGTTTTTTTTTTACTGACTTGCTCTCACATACATTAGATGGAAGCTATGCTCCCACTAACACTATCCCTTTCATATGTGTTTTCAAAGTTTTGGAAGTACAGTAACAGTTATGAGACTATGGAATTATCCTCCTGATATATTTCATAAGATATTATGGAGAATAAGGAGATCAAGTGTCATTTTCTCACATCAGTTACAAATACCTATACTATCAGGTATTTGAGAGGCAGAGGGGCGTGGAATTTACACTGGTTTTAAAGTTGAGAAGCTTGGGTGCAAATCCAGATTCTTCCTGCCCCCTGTGACCTTGGCCAAGTTACTGAACATCACAGGGCCTCATTTTCCCCATCTGTAAAACAAGGGAGGGGAGAGGAAGTAGGGGACGATACTAGATGACCTCTAAAGCCCCTGGCATCTCTAAAGCTAGGTTCCTATGAATTCCAACCTCTTTTCTGAGGCTCAGCTCAAATGCTACCTCCTTCAAAGAGCCTCTTCTGAACTCTCTGGAGGGAAGCAATCTCTCCCTGCTTAAATTTCTTATAACATTTGATTTGTATTTATCACATTTTGCCTCATATAATAAGAATTTGTACCTATACTAAATTTTAAGCATCTTGAGGGCAGTCTCCTCTAACCTGTGCTTCCCTGGCACCTAGGGAAACAGTGCCTCACCAAAACATTAATAAATGTTTGCTGAACTTAATTAAAATTAAAAGAGGCTACAATATACTCAAGGCAGATCCCCTCTGCCCAGCCTCTGAATGCCCTGCCAAAGGGCTCCTTCGCAGCTTGGCTACTGACTTACCCCAAGCCTCAAGGAAGCCCATGAAGAGATAGAAAAATATAGCATGATAGGGTTAAACATGTATTATCTCATTTGATCCAACAACAGTACTGTGTGGTTTGTGTATGGTACTGGTATTGTGTATTAGCTCTATTTCACAGATAAGAATACTGAAATCTCCAGAAGTTATGTGCTTTGCTGACAGCCACGGCATATCAGGGCCTGAGCAAACCCAAGGGCATGTTCCTCAGAGGCTTGGAGAAGGAATATAACAGGAAAGGATGAATAAGGGGAGCCAAGGAGGGATAGCAGGATATTAAGGAGGGGAAGAAAGAATCGGGGGGGGGGGAGGGTGCATTTGAGTCATGTGTCCCAATGATGGCTTGTTCTTTATGTCAATTGACCCCCTGAAATAGACTCCACTTGGGTTTTAGTGGACTATCCTCCCTCTTGCAACTTATGATAAGCTTCAAATGACACATTATAGTTTAGAGGTAAATAAACTATGGCTTATAAATTTTTTGTTGGAAGCTTATGTTAAAAGTCATATAGTCCAGGCAGCAGAACCCACAAAAGGACAGGCTGAGATCATTTTCCAGTGAAAGATGGCTTAGAAGGTTGGCAGGAGGGGGCTCCTGTGCCCAGGTGGGAGTGAAGCCCAACCCCATGGTTGTGCCAACATAGATCCAGCCCCAAGCTGGCCACACCAGAGAAATTTACCCCTGGAGACTCTGAATGAGCTAAAGCCCCTGCCTCTTCTGGAACTAAGCTCATGGTCTGGTGAGAGTGGTTGGTTGGGGTATTATGGAGGTCTCTGCTGGAGCTGAGGGGAATGAGGTTATTCTACCCCATCTGAGAACCAGGAAGCAATCTTGAGTGGCAGCAGCCCAGGTTGGGGAGGGGCACAGGCTTGCTAGCACTATCAACCACAGCAAACAGAATTTTGTTGCCTGGTTGAATAGCAAGTAGGATTGGGGTTATTTATAGACCAAAGCACAGGCCAGGGGAGTGAAGAACCTGGCTCTCCTTAAATCGTACCACCTTGCCCCACTTTAAGAAGGAGTTAAAAGTCAAGAAATAGGGGAGCAAAATGAGAAGACAGAAAGATGTGGACCATAGAAAGTTTCTTTAGTGACAAAGAAGATGGAGGTGCACCCTCAGAAGAGGATAGCAACATCAGGGCTCCTACATTCAAAGCTTCCAAGAAAAATATGAATTGGTCTCAGGCCATAGAAGCACTCAAAAAGGACTTTGAAAATAAAGTAAGAGAGATAGAGGGAAAAAATGAAAGTGATGCAGGAAAGTCATGAAAAAAGTCAACAGCTTGAAAAGCCAAATGGAAAAGCTCTCTGAAGAAAATAATTGCCTAAGAATTAGGATTGAACAAATGGAAGCTAGTAACTTTATGAGAAACGAAGACACAATAAAACAAATCCAAATGAATAAAGAGGGCAAAGTGAAACATCTTCTTGGAAAAACAGCTGCCCCAGAAAATAGATCCAAGAGAGATAATTTGAAAATTATGGAACTACCTGAAAACCATGGTTAAAAAAAAAAGCATAGACATCTTCTTCCAAGAGATTGTCAAGGGAAATTGCCCTGATATTCTAGAAAAAGGCAAAAAGAAATTGAAAGAATCCACCTATCACCTTGAAAGAGATCCCAAAAACCTTCCAAGATTATTATAACCAAATTTCAGAGCTCCCAGGTCAAGGAGAAAGTATTGTAAGCAGCCAGAAAGAAACAATCCAAGTACTGTGGAGCCCCAGTCAGGATAGCACAGGTTCTAGCAGCTGCTACATGAAAGGATCAGAGGGCATGGAAAATGATATTCCAGAGGGCACAGGAATTGGGATTACATCTAATAAGCAACAACCTGCACCACTTTGAGAAAAGGTAAGCGGCAAAACCTCAAAAAGAGAGGCAGATGTGTTTCTTTACACATCCAAATAAGGGAATGGGGAAAAGGGGAGGTCAGGAGAAATAGGATAAGAAAAAAAGGGTGGCTGGTAGTGTAATGGACAATGCATATACTATAGCACAAAGGGCACTAGGGGCGCCATAGTGCGCAGAGCTCTGGGCCTAGTCAACAAGACATCTCCCTGACTTCAAATGTGACTTCAGACACTTACTGTGTGACCCTGGGCAGGTCACTTTACCCTGGCTGCCTCAGTTTCCTCATCTGTAAAATGAGCTAGAGAAGGAAATAGCAAACCACTCCAGCATGTTTGCAAAGAAAACCCCCAAGCGGGGTTAACAAAGAGTTGGACATACTAAAAAACATTAGCAAAACGACTTTAGAAGTTAGAGGATCACATCACTGAAAAATGTCAATCTGCATTAAAAACACTACTTTCGGGGCAGCTAGGTGGCGCAGTGGATAGAGCACCGGCCCTGGAATCCGGAGTACCTGAGTTCAAATCTGGCCTCAGACACTTAACACTTACTAGCTGTGTGACCTTGGGCAAGTCACTTAACCCCAATTGCCTCACTAAAAAAAAAAAAAAATTAACAAATTAAAAAATTAAAAAAAAAACCCACTACTTTCCACATCATTCTATTTCTTACTGAGGCTACATTCGGTCAGGGACTTGAAGTTTTTTCAGGACACAGCTGCTCCCTCAAGCTATTAAATAGCTAAGAAAATGAGGCTAATTCAAGTCACATGATCTTCGAGTTGGACAGTTGTCTAGAATGATTCTTCCCCTCAAGGCATGAAGCCCAAAGGTGACCCCCAACAAAGGGCTAGTCTCCAACTTCCTGCCAGCAGTCATTAGCCACCTCATCAGGCAGCCCACAGAACTGTTCCTAGTAGTCCTAGATCAAGATAAGAGGCACTAGATTTGAGAGTTTCAAGGGTTCTGGCTTTAGTTTTTCATAAATCAAGCTTTTAAAGCTGAAATTTGACCAAAAATTTTTAAAAGTATTAAGTAATTCTAATTAATTACCTGTCTAAATTAAACCCAACTATAAATAAATTTACAAATTATTTAGGAAAAATATTCCGCTAAAAAAAAAAGAAAAATGCTACTTAAATATGATATGTTTTAAGTATTCATAAACATGTAAGATTCAACTCAATAATTTTATTAGGCACCCACTATGGGTAAGTCACAAAAGATATAAAGATGAAAAACACAGTCCTTGCCTTCAATGAGCCTGCAATCTACTGAGACACGAATTATTCACAGAGAAGCACAGCATTAGGTAAAGTGGTACAGAAGCCAAGTGTTCTGGATCCATGGTATCAAACTCAAAAGGAAGTAGGGACCCCTAACCTGGAAAGAATCACCTCTGTGGGCTGAATATTGAGTTAGTTTTTAGATGGAATATCATCTATGCTATAGGTATTTTTATTTATTTTGCTAACTCTTTCTCAACTTCTTTTAAATCTGGTGCAGGTTCCACTCCAGACTGCTGCCGAAGGCTGTGTGTTTGACACTCCTGCTCTAGAAGAATTTGAGGACAAAGAATACTTTCAAATGGAGGATATCAGAGAAAAACTTCACAGAGGCAGTGGCTTGAATGAAGAGAAGGAACAACAGGTGAAATGAAGAGGGAATGTATTGAAGAAACTGAGAAGAGCCAATAGGAATGCACAAAAGCAAAGATGCACACTGGATTCTGGGAGTATCTACCAGTACAGTTTACCTAGGATGTAGGGGACATAAAGGAACAGCAATAAAGCAAGGCTAAGAGGGCAGGATAGAGCCATATGGGAGAAGCCTGAAAAGCCAGAAGATCTAGCTGGTGGTTTATCCTCTTGGTAATAGGGAGGTACTCCCAGTCTCTTCAGGGGGCTGACAAGGAATTCCTTCACTTTATGACTAAACACCTCAGAATAATCAAAAAGAGTAATCAGCAGGTGCACACACCGTACAAGGATCCTAAAGAAACATTGACACTAGTTCAATATGAGAAATGAATATCATTAGCCTTCAACATGTTTTCCCACCATGCTAAATGGTTCCATAGGAAATGGGCAAGGTCCTAAATAGTACTTGAAATAACCCAACAAATCATAGTCATTGGAAGTTTTAGACTGGCATTCAAACAAGTATTTACCAAATGTGCAGACACTGTTTGACATACAAAAGAAAAAAAATTTAAATGTTCCTTGCCAGCAAAACATTATTTTTTAGAGTTGATGTGATTTGGTGTAATTTAGTACTATCATGTTCACAATAAAGATTCCAAATAGCTTTTCTCTATTACAACAAAAATAGAATTACTTGGTCATATTTCTTGCTAAAAAATCCTTCCTGCAGATCTCACCCATTCCTGGAAAATGGTTGATTCTCTGAAAAATAAAACAAAAGGAGGCATTAGTATTTTCATGGTTTACAGTCATATATATTTGTTCATTTATATATCCTTTATAAATAAGCTTTTAATATTTATGTGACTCAAGAACCTTGTAAATACACACAGGACAGAAAAAATGTGTTTTTTTTTCTAATCACATGCAGAGAGTTTACATAAAAACTCAAGTTCTGTTTCTCTCTCTCTCTCTCTCTGTCTCTCTCTCTCTCTATTAAGTAACAGGGTAAGGTGGCACTAGCTTTTGTATCCAAGGAGCTCAGTTCAAATCCTGATTAATTACTACCTGCTCTGTAGTTTTCCTTCTCTGGGCCTCTGTCTCCTCATTGTTTATAATATGGGGCATTGAACTGGATGATCTTGAGGACTCCTTCCAGACTTAAACAATACAATCCATGAGCCCGAACTACTGTTTGGCCCATCTGATGCTTCTGTGTCACTAAAGACAGTTACTATTAGGGAACCATAGGTACAAAGAAATCCAAACTTGTTAAAGGCCTGACAATGACTGGTTTCTACAAAATGTCAACATCTTGACCATCATTCATGTTGGGTTTTGGTGTGGTTTTATACTTAGTTTTCAGCATAGGTATAATGTCCTTTAAACAAAATAATGACACCAGAATCTGAATAAATGACACTAGAGGATCTGAGAATATTCCCAGTTTCCAAATTGGGATCCTTGCTCAACAACTCTTCAAGGCCTATCTCACCCAAGCTTGATGGTGGTCTTATGAAAGGCTTACCAGTTTCTAGAGTGCCCACCCCACATACTTCTTTTTTTCAATTTTTTTTGTGGGGCAATAAGGGTTAAGTGATTTGCCCAGGGTCACGCAGCTAGTAAGTGTCAAGTGTCTGAGGCTGGATTTGAACTTAGGTCCTCCTCAATCCAGGGCCAGTGCTTTATCCACTGCACCACCTAGATTCCCCCTACTCTACATACTTCTGAGGCCAACTAGAAGAACAGGATTATCTCTTTTTGAAGATACAGAAAATGATGCTGAAAGAAGTGACAGAAGTGATCTGCCAAAGGTCTCACAGCTAGTGCACGGCCAATTCAAAACCAGGGCCTCTGGCTCCAAGCTTATCAAAGCTCGAGTCTAACATATTTTATTTCTTCTTTCAAGCCTTCCCTAGAAGTTTAGGTCTGAAACCATATGGGTCATGTGCAAAATAACAAGGGAAAAGAGCAAGAACCCAAAAGAGGGAATCATTCAACCAAGTAGAATCCAGTGGTAAAGATTCCTTCAGCAAAGCAAGGTGCTCAGAAGAAGACTGTCAAAGCAGCAGTATCTGAGAAGAATAAGTGTGGGACTTGGAATTCAAAAGAAAATAGAATCAAATCCCGCCTCTGATACCTACAAGCTATGAGCATGTGGGTAAGTCATTTTTGTCTCTTAGCTTCAATTTGCCATCTGTAGTAGCACCTAATGCTTTATTTGAAGTCCCCCTCCAATGACAGATTATAGCTAAGGGGTAGCCCTGTATTCTCAAAGGAAATCAAAGCTCTTGTGAATTTTAAGTTGAAAGGTACAATAGGAGGTCATATATTCCAACCTCCACATTTTACAATTAAGGAAACTGAGGTCCCCAGAAGGTGACTTGTCCAGTGTTACATGGATAAGCAAGTGTGTATGTAAATGCATACAAATGGATACATATACATACACACACACACACACACACACACACACACACACAAATCTATAGTCATATAGAGACAGCTGGATATGATTTCTTCATTTGAAATCAAATTAAGATGCAATTCATTCATGATCCAATCAACATTCATTTGGTGTCTATTATGTTCAGAGCACTCTGCTAAGTCATATGCTGGATACAAAGTGGATGGGTTTTTTATTGTTTTTTGGTTTGGGTTTGGGTTTTTTGGGTTTTTTTGCAGGGCAATGAGAGTTAAGTGACTTTCCCAGAGTAACAAAACTACTAAATGTCAAGTGTCTGAGTGTCTGAGGCCGCATTTGAACTCAAGTCCTCCTGAATCCAGGGCCGGTGCTTTATCCACTGTGCCACCCAGCTGCCCCTTGGATACAAAAGTTTAAAAAAGACAGTCCCTGTCCTGTGGGAGCTCCCTGTGGAAAGCCATCACAAGCTCTGCTTCTCACCTGATAGTTCTGTAGTTCTGCAATCTTCTCCTGCTGAACAGCAGCATCACACCATATAAGATTACTTGTTTCATCTTCATCTCGAGTCTTCACGAATCCCATCTCATCTATCACTACACGAACTGCAAGTAACAGTTACACTGACATCAAATAAGGTAACAAAAACATTTCATGAACAAAAGTATCACGGAAGCATCCAAGATGTGTTCACTGAGTACTTGGCCTTCACTTTATAAAACATCCAGAAATAAACCCTGCATTTTTAGTGTCAGAAGAGGGGGTAGCTGTGGCTACAGTGTAATCAGTTTGGGTGGTGGGAAACAAAAGCTCTTTCCAGGCAACCCCTAGAACCTTTCTGTTGAGACTTAAATCCTGCACCAAATTGCTGAAGGGATCCTTGATATTACCAATGAGCACAGCTAGGCTCATATATACCACTTCTGTTAGGGGAATTGCATTTTATATCCTATCACTGACCTTGGGCCAGCTCCAGAGAGACAAAGGTAAAAATGATCCTTACCTTCCATTGTCTATCCCTCTCCCTAGTCAGGATTATGTTTTAGTCTTCAGTACCACAGCTGCTGTGCTGGGCCAGGACATGTCAGTGATGAACAAGGGTCCCATTAGGGAGCCCCCAACCTGACAAGAGTCTCTGTTAATAAGCATTCTGGTCTGAATTCCCATGTACTAGGGGGAGCCTGTTTATTTGTTTATTAATGACCGATCCCAACATCACTGGTACATTTCCCTGAATGTTCAAGTGGAGAATAATGGTGATGTCCAAAGCTGAAGGGTTTTTGTTTCAACTGAATTCCAAGTTTACTTATTAACATAGATAGCATTTTTTTAAAAATCATTTTGCTGGCATACTACACCTAATCATTAATTAGAAGGGAATCAACTTTCCTGATGAAATCTCAAGAGGTTTCCATTAGAAGAATCAGGTAAATTTCTGACTAATAAGAGATGGCACACAAGTTCCACTGATCTCTCCCCCTCATTATGATGCATCAAAACAAAACTGTGAGTATGGTCATGTAAAAAAAGAGGAGAGGCTCCCTTACTCTTTTTTTTTTTTTGCAGGGCAATGAGGGTTAAGTGACTTGCCCAGGGTCACACAGCTAGTAAGTGTCAAGTGTCTGAGGCTGCATTTGAACTCGGGTCCTCCTGAATCCAGGGCTGTTGTTCTATCCACTGCACCACCTAGCTTCCCCATCTCTTTCTCTTTATCAAAGCTTCCTACTTAATATCACGATTTTAGAACTGAAGCTTCTTTTAAAAAAAAAAAGATGTTAGTGGATTAGAACTCCCTAATTACTATGCAATTTGAATCAAATTGCTACTTAACTGAAGTTTGAAAATACACTGATGTCTGAATTCAGATGACCACCATCCAATGCAAAGAACATCTTTCTGACCTATGGCTTCCAAATGAAAGGATCACAATGGAATCAATGACTCCTCATATTTTAGAGCTGGAGGGGATTTCAGAGATTATCGAGTTCAACCCTGTCATTTTACAGTTGGGAAAGCAGATGGTGAGGGGTTAAGTGACTTGCCTAAGAGTCAGGGCTAAGAGTATATAGGAGAGTTATAAAAATAATCACCAACTTTTACCCAATAACCCCACTGTTAATATATACCCTAAGGGTGTCATTAAAAAGAGCTATCTGTGAAAACACTTAGAGCTACATTAGCTGTAACAGCAAAAACAAACAAACAACCAACTGGAAACAATCTTGGCATCCCAAAGCAGGGGACTGACCTGGCTGAAGAGCCCCTATCCTCTCCATGTAGCCCACAACAAATCCAGGCTCTGCTCCCTCCTACCTGTGGGGAGCCTGGGCTTGACCTAGACCTATGAGCAGTCACTCAATGTCAGGGCCAGTGTCAGAACAAAGCTCACCCAGCAACCAAACCAAAAGCTCTTGGCATTTATACCTCCTCAGCCTAATCAAGGCAGGCAAAGAATTCAACAGAAGCAAAACTGAGTTGTTTGCCTATGGCTATGGAAAGGAAAATGAGAAATAAACAAGTGATTTCTCCTTAACTTGTGAATAGCTGCCTCTTTCCATCCTTTCCCAATCTCTAAGTCTCCCCAATGAACTGCTACTGTTCACGCAGGGAGGAGACACAGGGACAGATATTCCAGTGTTTCCCACCCCAGGGTAATCCAGGGACCTTGGGCCAGAGCCTGGGTTCAGTTTAACCAGCTCCTCTGGTACAAAGGGGATTAAGCCTTAAACCTGAAACTTGAAAGGAAAGGAATTCATATCTGCAAACACCATCTCTCCATGCCTTTGAAAGTCCTCTCTCTGTCTCTGTCTCTCTCTCCCTCTTTCCAATCACATACCTTGACACATCTTTCTTAGGAAAACAGTTCACATTCATGCAGCGCTTTAAGGTTTATGAAGTTTGGGTTTTTTTTGACACAGCACTACAGTCAACACTCTAATGTCTTTCTTAAAGCTCTTTTACTCTATGAAACAATTTTCAAATTGCAACTGGGACAGTCGAGAACTATTAGGGGACCTCAATTCCAATTAACTTTGCCACTGGCTGCTGATTAAGTATGGATGAGTCACTGTTTTCTAGTAAATGGGAAGAGAATCTTAAAGATTAATGAAGTGTGCAGAGGGTGAGGGCAGGCAAGGACCCTGGTGCTAAAATAATGTGCTCCCCTCTCCCCTTCCCTCCATTCCTGTTTTGGAATGAAAATTTGGGGAAAGAGGAGTGCTTTGAACAAGTTACAGCATTTGTAAAGAGTTCGGTGATCCCTTCTCCACCCAAGTCCTCTTCTGATCCCTTTGCTCATTAGGGTGTGAAGGTGACCCTGGCTGGAAAGAATGGGCCCAGACTCTCGGTCTGGCCTTTGAAGACCAGCCTGGCTAAGTTTGGAGAGCCTCATCACCGAGTCGGCTGCAAGGTGATACATTTTTTGGCCACAGCAACTCCAAAAGACCACCTTGTAAGGCATGAAGAGGCTGTAATGCCTGTCCATGGGGAAAGCACTCACAGTAGTGAAATTAGACCCTTGGAGTATTGATGTCCTCTGATTCTTGGAAAAAATGAAAGGCACACATGCCAACCGTTCCTCCACAGGGCTCACTGATCATCCAATGAAAAGCATTTCGCTTTAAAGCTACTAATGCTGAGAGGCAGCACAGTGTTGTGTTAGTGCAGGCAGTCTGGACCTAGGCTACTGGGACCTCCAGGGGTTAAGAAAAACTGCTCACGTGGTACAGAGATGATTTAGGAAACAGAGGTGGCTAATGTAATTAACTCATCTCTTTATTTTGTTTCTTCCATGTATGGCAAATGCTAGAATGTTTTTTGCCCTCTCATTAAACAGGGAGATATGGTGAAAGTCCAGGATTATGAGGACAGAAAAACGTTGGCTAAAGCCATTTCACCTCTGCTCCTGATGAGCCTTGCAACCTAGGCAGGTCTCTGATTCTTTATCTGTCAAATGAGGAAAGTGATCTAAATAATTTATCAGGACCCCTTTCAACCCTGGATCCTGGGAGTTCACTCTCCATTTTTTAAGGACTCATTTTTAAGAATTGGGATCTGACTGAAGAAATCTGGTAACCCCAGAGGTCCCCAAAACCTTGGAAAGAAGAGAACAATCCCCCTAGCCCAAGCCCTTCACTTCAGGTGGCTGTCATCCAGCTGCCAAGACATTTCCACGTGCACGTTTTCCTGTGGCACAGGACAGGCAGAGAAACCTTTTGAGTAACACACAATTTTAAGCCCAATAAAAAACCCTCATTAGGGAGTAGTGCTATGCCCTGGGATTTCACTGCCACAGAACCTCCAGGATGAGTAAACTCTCTCTACCAATGCAGGGCAGCACCTTTTCTGTAACTCATCTCACAAGAGTTGCCTTGAGCACTGAGAAACTGACTTAGCCAGGGTCATACACTCAATATGTGGTAGAATCGAGACTAGAACCCAGGTCTTCCCAGCTCAGAGGTCAGCTCTCTATTATACCATAGCTGCCTAGACACAAAAACCTTTGTTCAAAGGATTTACATTACCCATTCTGGGGGTGGGGGTCCAAGGTCTAGTGCTATTAATTACATCAATATGAGGAACTCTCAGAATAGATTCCCTCCCACCTAGGCAGATGCAACAACTAATCAGGGACTTGAGAGGCCTTAGTCAGTGGCCTGGGACACTGAGAGAGGTTAGATGATTTGTCTACAGTCACATGACCAGGATGTTTCAGGGGTGAAACTAAAGTTCAGGTCTTCTGGATTCCAACATCAGCCCCCCACCCACTATACGCTGAGAGCTGCCACTTGTTTTAGAATAAAACTAAATTTCAAAATTCTAGTCCAAAGTGAGATAAGAAAGGCTCAGGTGTGCTAGTTTCCCTTTCTTTCATAATTAGCAGAATATCTACAAAGCTTTAGAGCTATTACTTTGTACAGGAAGAATTCAGATAGGAAAAACAAAATAACAGGTGCCACGTATCCCAAACTTAGTACTAATGAAAGCTCTTAGCTTTCCATCAATTGTTTAATTGTTTATTAATGTATTAAATACCTTGCAAAACAGCAAGTTTGAAAAGGAGGGACAGAAATCCATTCTAGCAAAAACAACTATTCCTTTCTCTTTCTGGTCTCCTTTAAACCTTTACATCACACATTGGATAACCTTGTTCAGCTCATGGTAACTAGGAAAGTCCTTCTTATCCAAAATAGATACCTACCAATTTCAAATTTTGTGCCAGAAACATTGGCTGTGATGGATCCATTTTTCTTCTTCTTTCTGACCTTCCTTTTAATTTTGCTTTCATAGGACAATTCTGCATCCAGACCTAGGTGAGAGGGCCCTTGAATATCTATGAGAGAATGATAATATCCCAACATCATTGAAACAGACCAAGTCACACACATGCGATTCCATAGAGATTCCACATTTTCTTCTCCAACTCAAAGTTCTGAAGGTAATTCACCACAAGTTGTACAATATAGTGGGCTTTGGTCAGGGTACTTACCTCCTTCCTGAGGCAAGGATGGCATTATGCCTCTGATGATTGAGAAGCAGAGAGTGAATGTTGTCCCAAGCTCTTAAGAAAATAGTATGGTCTGCATCAGCCCAATTTAGATATGGCCTAAAATCACCAAAAGCTCCTATCATACCATCTCAGTGGGAAAATCCTTCAATTCCAGAAAGCTTAAGCAATGGGATAGGGAGGTACCTATAAGGAAAAAGAGGATAATTTTAATATTCGGCATCTACTGAACAGATTTTGACAAACACAAGTGCTCCAGAAAGCTCTTCAACAATGGCAACTATTGTCTCCTCCAGCTGGAATTTGATTCTCTGGTCCCTTGTCACCTGTAGGAATAATATGAAGCTCCCAAAGCCGGGCTCCCAGACCCTGCACTAGCTGCCCCAAGTCTCCATCCTTCACCCACTCCCAGAGGAAAGGCTGGCTCTAAACAGAGTGATGCACCGCTCTACACTGACTACATCCCTCTTACCTTGCACAAAAGCCACCCACTTTCCTGGAGTAGAATTACTAATCCACCCTGCCAAAACCTACCTTTCATTGTTCTAAGATCCTGGCAAAGGCTTATGTACACAAGGGGTAGTCAATAAATGCTAGAGGCTAACTGTTGACTGACCATGAGGCACCTCTCCAATCTCACCCCATCTAGTACACCTGCCCAGAATGAACAGTAAGTGGCTGCTGGCCACGACTAACTCCATTTCCTTAATCACTCCAATCTCACCCTGCCGAGGGGGCGGGGCAATCCAAACCTGAATTTATAAGAGGATATGGACAAAAAGATGTGCAGAATGGCCAGGGACAGGCGAGTTAAGATCTTTGTCACCTGAGGGAGTGCGCATAAGGATTCAATCAGATATCTCAGTTTCCTCATCTGTAAATTAAGAGCACTTGAGTCAATGGCTTCCACGGGTCCCCAATCACTCTAGAGCTAGGATTCAATGATCCATTTCTGTTCTTGAGGTAACTCCCAGTGTGAAAAATTCCTTTGACCAATGCAGAGAGACAGTATCAGAGAGTTCCCTGAGGACACTGAGAAGGTTAAATGACCTGATCTTGGTCACACAGAAAGTGTCACAGACAGAACTTAAATACAAACCGTGACTCCAAGGAAGCTCTGTACCGTATTCACCAGGACACTCTGTCTCTCAGGTACTGAACTTGTCCTTCTATTTTCATGAGTTTTTAAGTTACATGTGTGGGTGAGGAAACTCCCTCTAGAAAGCGGGTCAGTACCTTTTCTGCAACTGAGAATTTACTGGCAACTTAGAGCTGCCTGCTAGGGTAAGTGATTTGCTTGACCACACAGCCAGAACATGTCAGCGACAGGATCCAAACTGCTTCTCCTGATTTGGAGGTCAACACTTTAATAGAGCACATGAATTAATGTGGCATAGCTAAAAAGATTTCAGAGATTTTCTCCTCAGATTTTCCCCCGATACTTTTTATCTGAATCCAGTCTTTGGTGCTATCATAGACTAACTTATATTATACCTATTTCAATACACATCATAGTTACACATACACACACACACACACACACACACACACACACACACACACACACACACACCCTCCCTATCCCATTGCTTCAAGCAGAATGTAAGCTTCTTGAAGGCTGAGACTAAGCTGTTTTTCATCTTACACTACATATGCTTAGCATCAGGCCCCACCCACATTATGGACTTACTAAATGTGTCATCTAAATGCAACCCAAACAACATAAGGTGGGGGGCTAAGGGATGCTTACACATAAGAAGTGGTACAAAAGACATTATAAGGGCTTTCTAGAACTAGAAAGAACTCTCCACTGGCCAGTCACAGGGAGAATAAGAGACGACAGATGGACGGCCCAAATGGTACACGTACACAGGATACTCAAAAAATAAGAGACATGCTTCCAGCTGATCTTCTCAAGGAGGTACAGAAAAACATGGACAAAAATAAAAACCTCTTAAGATAAGAGATTGTAAAGGGGCTGCTATCTGTTAAGATGGAAACCATCCACACGCAGTGAAGAAGTCAGGAATCCAAAGTATCACTGACAAGTTGGGTCACATCCAGGGGAAGGTGATGGGTATGGTAAAGGGCCTTGAAACTATGTCATGCGAGGATCAGTTGAAGGAACCGGAGACTTTCAGGGAGATCTGATATCGGCCTTCAAATATCTGAAGAACTGTCATGTGAAAGACAAATTAGATTTATTATCCTTGGCTCCAGAGAGGCGAACTAAAACCAACAGGTGGAAATCACACGAAGGTGGCTTTTGGCTCAGTCTAAGGAAGATATTTCTAACAGTTGGTCCCTTTCAAAAATGGAATCAAGTCTCATAAGGTAGCAAGCTCTTTGTCACTGGAAAAGTTTAAGCACAAGTTGGATGACCACTTGCTGAGGATACTATTAACAGTCCAGCTATCACACAGGGAGCTTGTAACAAAATGACCTTCAACTTGCCTCCCACTCCTGAGATTCTATGTATATGCTTTCAGCATGTATTTACTTTTGACTTGCATTCATAACTATATTTCTCTCACCTCTATTAAAAGCGTCAAAAGATATTTCCTAAAGACAGTATTTTGAACTAATAAGAACTCCTTAAATGTTGAACCAAATTGTTGAATCTAATTAAAGGCTCTTGCTGCAGTCTGAAAATGACAAATCACAGCCAGTACTATGCAGTATACTTAGTGGGGACTGGATCAATATTTTTTGTTCATTGGATAATAAGATGGAGAGCTGGAAGGGGACTTGGAGATCATCTGCCCCAATCCTCTCGTTTTTCACATGGGAAAACTGGGGTCCAGAGTCCATGTGCAACTTGTCCAAGGTCATACACCCAACAAATAGCAAAGCTGGAATGGTAATGCTAATGAAAATGCAGCTCACTAAAACGTAACCTAACATCTCCAGCACTTTATCCTTGATGAGACTCATTACTGAAGGCACTTAAGAGCTCCATTTGTTTTCTAGTGGGATCGTCTGAGGACAAGGGGGTTTTATTTTATTTTTTTTGTATAGTTCTCCAGCAAACTTCAAGATCAGATTAATAAAATGTACTGATAAAATTAACTGAAATCAGTTCTTATGAAAATTCATGCTCCAGAAATCGATTAAAGCATATGTTGAGCACTACCTTCAAACTATGCTACCTGCTCTGGGGAATAAGAAAGAAAACCCATTCCCTATCCTTAAGGAGCTTCCCATCTTGTGGCAATGCATCTTGTAAAAATACATGAGTTCATATCCACCCTCTAACCAATGTGAAAATATAAATCTAATCCGAGATAACCCAGCTCATGAAGTGGCCCCCTCCAGTCAGCATCCATCCCAATGTTAAAGCTTTATGATTTCTCGGGCATCCTAATAAATC
Source organism: Dromiciops gliroides (assembly GCF_019393635.1). Taxonomy (NCBI): domain Eukaryota; kingdom Metazoa; phylum Chordata; class Mammalia; order Microbiotheria; family Microbiotheriidae; genus Dromiciops; species Dromiciops gliroides. The sequence continues at coordinate 45,372,794 of NC_057864.1, read as the reverse complement.
AGTGGCACAGATAAGCAAACAGGCAAATAATCTGAAAAATCAGCTAGACTTGGCTCGGGAGAGGGTTTTGAAGACAATTAGAAATACAGGGGTAGGGGCTTGATGGTGCTAGATGGTGCAGTGGTTAAAGTACTGGCCCTGGATTCAGGAGTACCCGAGTTCAAATCCGGCCTCAGACACTTGACACTTACTAGCTGTGTGACCCTGGGCAAGTCACTTAACCCCTATTGCCTGAAAAAAAAAAAAGAAAGAAAGAAAGAAAAAAAAGAAATACGGGGGTGTCTGATGTCCAGGGTATTCACAACACTTCAAATCAAACCACAGCATCATACCACAAAGGTCACTATGCTAGGCTCATTCCACCCTGGATAGAGACTGATTTCCTTTTCTTTTTTGTTTTCTTTTCTTTTTTCTTTCTTTTTTCTTTTATTTTTTTAAAGCATTAGTCTAAAGGAGGACTTTCCCTTAACCAGCTTGCGGGCTCTCCCAGGGGAGATAACTGTTTTAATGTGAAAGTATTCTGGTTCTAACAGCTCTGGCTAGGCAGCAGTAAACAAAGGTCCTGTTTATTACAACAAAGTACTTAATTCAGGAAAAGTAGGTGACAATGTCCATAAGTATTTGCTTATGTAATCCACCATGAAGAGTGTTAAAACTAACTCCAATCAACTAGACATTTAAGGTTGTTGTTTCAAGGGATGGCAAAAACAGTAAGAAAAAGGCTTTATTTCCTATCCAATTTAAAGGGGGGGGGGAGTTAAGGACTAAAAACCTAGGCAGGAAATCTGCATCTGATTCTCTTGTCATTTTAAAGCTTTCACATTTATCTGATCCAAGGAAGATTATTCACATTCTAATGATTGCACTGTACATTTCCACATAGAACAGATTTTTCAAAAACGGCAAACACCTACTATTATATCATCTCTGAGTTCTTTTCACTCAGTTCTAGGCAACCAAGACATTTGAGATGACAAAACCACCCAGTTTCCAAGAGAAGTGAGGAGGCTTCATTCGGTCCCTTCTTCTACCCGGCAGCAGACCATGACCATGCTCCGGAAGCTCGGTGCCCTCCAATACAACAAGGAGGCTGTCTGCAGACGTTCAGTCTCTAAAATAAAGGGACAACATCTCTCCCTTCATCAGAAAATAGGCCGAGCAGGTAAAACGAGAAGAGAGGGATGGCCTGTAAAAAACTCTCACACCTTGTCCAGTTGGGCAAATTCTGCATTCTGGGTATTTGGTTTTGAAGAAATTTTACTTCTTATTTCAGTATTTTGAGTCAGGGTGAGAAATAGGATGTGTGAGGTGGGGTAGGTGAGTGGGCCTGTAGGAAATAGGATGTGTGTGTATTCATGCTTCCTTCCCCCTCTCCCTGCAAAGAAAAGAATGGGGGGGGGGGAAATGAGGGTTAAGCGAAGAAAATGTATTTAAAACCAAAGCCCACAATCTTCCAAAAACTATCAAATCCCAGCTCGGTTCTCAAATATGCTAGTGATTACAAGACACCAACAATAGTTGCAAGAAACTGGAATCATGTAAGAATTCGTATTTTGAAAAGTAAGAGCATTTTACACCCACAATGTACACCTCCCCTCTGCCTCAGTGATTTAGAGGAAACAAATTTCTTCAACTCTCTTTGTGGGATGGCCCGCTAAGCCTGATGATGAGGTCACTCAGGGAGGATAATTTCCCTGCAGGAACACTGCAGTGAGCTCTGCTGGCTTTGGGGATAGCAAAACAGACAATGCAGGAATCGGGGGAAAGGGAATAGGCAGAGAGAGGGCTGAAATCAAAGGGACCACAAAGAAAGTCCACCGGGGTAAGGAAAATACAGGATTTGTGAGGCACCTGGGCAGGGTGGAAGGCCATAGAGAGAGCATACAATTAGTAAGATTTACTCAAGCCACCAGGAAAATAGGCCAATAATCAACTAGACTAGTGAATGCTGGAACTCAGGGAATAAGCCCCTCTCTAGAGATTTCTGCATGATGGAATGTCCCCTCTGGGTGGAGGGAACTCCCCTGATTATGTCCCCTTTTCAGACTTTTTCTCCTCCCAGCTAAAGGGCCATCTCTTCATGATACCTTCCTTCATCCTTTTTCTTTCTTTTAAAAATTTTTTTTCCTTCATCCTTTTTCACTCCCTGATTCATATTCATTCTCATTCTCTCTCTCTCTCTCTCTCTCTCTCTTACATCCCTAGACTTCCAAGTCCGATCTTCCCTTTGCCCCTTTAACTGTTTACCCTTTATTATATTTGTGTAACAGTCTCGTGTTATTATAATTATGATATCATTATAATGATTGTGAAAACCTCATTAGGTAAGCCAGCTTTATGCAGACCTCACCGAGGAAACACAGGTTAGGGAGGGGCAATATAAACATCCCCTTCTCTGCATTCTATCAGACTATTTCTTTACCTTAATGCTGGGTGCCTCTTATTCTGAAGGTGAGGTCCTTGGGGGATTCCTTAGAAATGACACAACTGTCAATATTCAGTCTAGGCCACTAATGGAATCATGTGTCTACTGGTAACCCAAGGCCTCTGGGGGACATGTCCAACATTAGAGAGCGGGTAGGGTGCCAGACTGTAACTCAACTAGGGATTTAGCCTTGGTAGCAGAGAGGGGCCCCTGTAGGGCATCTATTCCACCTGTTCACACTAGGAGGCAGCTGGAAGCCATATGCCTTGGCCCTTCATCCTCCTAATGTCCAACCAATGTATTACAAATAGAATATCAGGGTGGAAAGGGGCCTTTAAAGGTCATCTAGTCCTACCCTTACATAAAGAGAAAATGCCTCTCCAACAGGGGTTACAAGTGCCTCTGAGATGTGGAGGGGCAGGGAACCCATTTCATTTGGGGTCAACAGGTTATTTGGGCATTCTTCTTTAGTAAGAAAAAGTATGCCTCCTAGGCCCCATCCCACTGGCTCTAACCTCTGAAGGTTAATGGGAAGGGTAGGAATTTATTTTCTACATATCAATCTTTCCTATGTGTATGCATATACATATATGTGTGTCTATAATCATGTATATAATGACCACACACACACACACACACACACACACACACACACACACACACAGTACTGAAGTTGGCTATCATGCCCCCTCCTCCCCTTCCCAGTACTATTCATTTTCTTTTGATATGGTTTCTAGAACTTCACCATCCCGGTCATTCACTTCCATTCCTATTTTAGCATAATATCCCTGCTAAACTGTGATTCTCAGAACTGAACACAAGATTCCAGACATCTAATCAGGACACACTCCAGTAAGACTATGGATTCCTTCTGGAAACTTGATTATTACCATCTAAGATCTCACATCATACAGTTTGCAGTCCATCAAAACACCTAGGTCATCTTCCCATGAATTTTCAAGCCATATTCCCATATCCTCCGTGCATGCACGTGCGCACAAATCATTCCTGCTTACTAAAACGTTTGAGGTAGTGAAAAGAGTGCTAGACTCTGGACCAAGAAACATGTGTTGGAATTGCAGCTTCTACCCTTAGGTGATTGTAGTGGGATCATGGACAAATCACTTAGCCTCACTAAACTTCATCAGAATCGGGATCAAATCTGCACTCACTACCTCACAGGGTTGTTGTGAGGAAAGCACTTTATAAATCTTAAAAGAGTAATTATCCCTCCAAGGTTCCTGTCAGCCACACATTTGATAAACATTCCATTTATGTCCATTCAATTGAACCCACATACTAAGTGCCGGCTGATAACACTAATGGGAGCACTTGGAGAGTACTTAAGGTTTTGCACCAGTGCTTTAGATACTTTTTAATCTCATTCCTCACAACAACCCTGGGAAGGTATTATTATCCTCATTTTGCAGATGAGGAAACTGAGGCTGAGAGAGGTTAAGAGAGTTCTTCCCTAGGTCACCAAGCTAGTTAGGTGATTTGAACTCATCTTTCTGACTCCAATCCGACACTTTATCTGTTGTGATAGTTAATGAAAGATACTGTGCCAAATGGTAGGGTCAGAGCAACAAAAATGAAAAGCATTCTTGCCTTCAATAAGGTTCCAATCTATTAAAGGAAATACATAAATAAAAAGTAATTTCCAGAAAGAAAAAAAAGCAGTAGCAACTAAGGGGTAAGGGTTACCAGAAAAGGCTATCAGGTAATAGCACTAAATCAGACCCTTCAAAAACTGAGGGAGTCAGAAAGATGAACATGAGTAGGGAGTATATTCCAAGTAAAGAGGAAAGCCCCGTGCAAGGGCAAAGATTAGAGATCTTTGTCAAGTTTGTGTAACTACATTTACTAGGATGGCTTGCATAGGACAAAGGGTGAATGAAGAGTGATATGATAATAGGATGTCTTCAACCAAATCAGTCAGGGTGATGCTGATCAATCAACAATAAGGAGGCATACATGTGGACTATTCTCATAAAATTTTTGGAAAAGTAGGCTCCACCACTAACTTTACCTGAGTAACTTAAAGCAAATCAGTTAGTCATGGGACATGGTTTTCTTCTCTATGAAACAATGAGGTTAGACTAGACAATCTCTAAAATGCCTTCTCCTTCTAAAATTCTTTAATTCCAAGTAAGATCCTGAATGGAGACAGTTGTCTTCTTTAATGCATCAAGTCTTCATGATTCTATCAGACTATATATATATGTGTGTGTGTGTATGTATATATGCACATATGTGTGTACATATATATGTGTGTATGTACACACACACACACACACACACACACACACACCCCACCACCACCAAACCAGATACAAAGCCCTTGTCAATTCTCTTCCTGAATTGGTGGGACTCACTTCCTGGTGGCCAATCCTTTCATGATAATGTTCTCTTAGAATTTAGAAAGGTTGGTTTATAAACTATGAGGAATGACTGAAGGTTTTTAAGCAGAGTAGTGAAAGGATGAAAGCAGTATTTTAGCAAGACCAATTTGGCCAGATTTAAGTGAAGACCTATTGGACAAAGAGAGAGGAGGCTATTGCTTTAATTCCCAGATGGTTAAGTGATAGGGTGACAACAGTAGGAATGGGAAGAAAAAGTTGGATAAAGAAGACATTAAGAAGGAAGATTCTACTTTAATAAAGGAAGTTTATTAAGACTTACTAAAAATCTAGTAAATGCCTAATGTGCTCAAAACACTGTGGCATATAGTGGTGGGGATGGATTAAATAAAACAAGTTCCCTACCTTCAGGGAGCTCACAGTCTGAAAAAAAAAAAAAGAATTCCAACATATACTCAAATGACAACAGCACAAAATGACTGTGTGACTGATTAGACATGGAGGCAAGAGATAAGTCTATTCAGATGAATAACATTACTTTTGTTATCTCCCAAAGTCTTTCTCCAAAAGCAAAATTTCCCTTTTTTCTCTAGTCTCTGCCAAGTAACCCACAATGGATTTCAAAATACACAGCTGCTTAGATCTTGAACAGCTGACATCACCCAGAACAATTGAGATAACAATAACACACTGGCACCACTCATTGTATGTTCAAATAAAATGGGTTGTTAGTAGAGGTTGCTTATAAATACAATGACTTTTGTCTCCATTTCTCTGGCCTCTGTGATTCCCTAAGTCTTGATACTCAGTTTACTGTTCCAGTTCTAACAGAAGCACCTAAAAACCCACTTCTAAATTTCTATTAGCAGCCAATGATAGAATTACCTAGTAGTAACCAAGAGATCATTAATTCTGGCAAAGAAAATAAGGGGTTAATAGTCTGAACACTAGATCTCACAAAATAGTTATTTTTCAAAGCACTGTGAATTGCCTAGGTTTTGTTAAAAGCTTATATTCACAATGCAGAGTCCAAAAAGCAATTGCATCATAGTCCATGTAGGGCCTTGTTTTTCATTATCACCTAGAAAGACAACATGTCCATGTTGGAACTAATAAATATTAGGTGATGGAGGATGGTGAAAGATGATCTGCTTGGGGCAGATGGTCTAACTGTAAAGGACAACCAAAAAAAAGCAGAGCTACGTAAATGTGTTTTGTTTTGTTCTATCTTCCTCTGTCAAAAAGGATTATCAGATAATAGATTCAAAGTTTGAAGAGACCTTAAAGGTCAGTTAGTCCAAGTCCCTTATTTTACATAGGAAGCAACTGAGTCCCAGAGAGGAAAAAAGCCTGCCAGTTATCCCCCAGATTGTGAATATCAGAGCCAGGCTTTGAACCTTCTCTTGTCCAATTTCTAAAGAAGCCTTCTTCCCCATGTATCAAGAATAATCTTCACATTGGGAAGAATAGAACCAATATAATTAAGAGGGAATTGGAATCAAAGATAAGTGAACACATATTAAGAGATAGGGCTTCTAAATGAATTTCGGTCCCCTACCATTAGGTGAAATACAAGCTAGGAAGGCAACAAGAACTTCATAGGTGCAATCTCTGAGCCATTGTCAATAATCTTCAAGGATCTGTGGAAAACAAGAAAGCTAACAAACCTGGAGACTGGCAAATGCCCTGGGGTTTCTTTTGGTGGGGGGAGATTAAGGGAAAGGTAGGTAGATTCTACAAACTAAAACCCAAGCTTCCACCAAGGAATCCAAAAGGTTCATGAGTGCTTAGAAAAAGGGACAGAGACATCACAGGATGGAGAGATGAAATGATCTTAATCATTTAGCCTAACAAGTCTCAGAGAAAGAAAAGGGCAGAGTTAGGGTACAAACCCAGGTCTTCTGACCACAAATCAAATGCTCTTTACACTACATGATGCTGCCTTTAGGAATCAACAATTCAACCAAGAATGAAATAAGTGAAATCACCATAGCTCACTTTCTGACAGTTTTGATGAGTGTAAGACATACTTTTTTGTTGTTTTTTGTTTTTGTAGGGCAATGAGGGTTAAGTGACTTGCCCAAGGTCACACAGCTAGTACGTGTCAAGTGTCTGAGGCCAGATTTTGAACTCAGGTTCTCCTGAACCCAGGGTCGGTGCTTTATCCACTGTACCACCTACCTAGCTGCCCAAGTGTAAGACATTTGATACAAATTTCTCCCTCTATCCACGTGGACAATGTGGAAACCTGTTAGCTGCAGGCGAGTACTGTTAGGTAAATTCAGAACAGGCTGAACAACCTTACCCAACAAGTATTGATTAATCAATCAATGTTAGCCTGCTGCTGGGCTCTGTCCATGGTCCCAATTTTTAATCAATGTCTTAGATAAAAGCAGAATGCTTATTAATCCTATGGATGACACGAAGCTGAGAGCTAATACACTAGATGACAGAATCAGGATTTTAAAGAATCATGACAAGCTGGAACTCTGGGTCAAATCTATAGATTACATTTATGCCTATTTAATCAAATTCTATACTTGGGTTCAAGAAAAGGGATTTCCTAAGTAAAAGATGGGGAAAAACCATAAGACGACAGTAATTCATTGGGGGGGGGGGATGAGAATGTCTTGATGATTTCAGTTGACTTCAAACTCAACAAGTCAATAGAATGACCTAGCAGAAGGTAACCAGAATGGTGAGGGTACTCGAAATCATGTCATATAAGAAACAGTTGAAAGAGTAGAGGATGCTTGATAAGAAAAGGTATGGGGAACAACAACTATCTCTGAATATTTGACAAGGCAATATGTCTACAAGAAACAAAGATTCATTCTTTTAGCTACAAAGGTCAGAATTAGAACAAATGGGTAGAAGCTAGAGAAGGAATGATTTCAGCTCAACATAAGGACGAATTGCTAACAATCAGATTCATAAAAAAAAATGGGATGGACTGCTTTAAAAGGCTGTGAGTGCTCTGGCACTAAAGAGGAGCCTGAATAATGTAACTGAACATTTATTAAAGGTCAAATATATGCAAGGCAATAGTCAACAGGAACTAGGGGGAAAAGGCCAAATGAAAAAGGGCCCATGAAGTCCAATGGTTTCATTATACTTTCCACTAGGTCTGTCAGACACAACAAGGTTAAGAACCTCTGCCTTGAAGGAAAGTCAGGATTCTAAGTGAGGAAGGAAGTGGTGCAAAGGCATGAGGTGGGGGTGGAAGATAGTTCAAGAACTAGCAAGTGACCAATTTGGCCTGGACATAGTGTGTGTGAAGGGGAATCAGGTAAAATACGACTGGAAAGACAGGGCTGCAGCCAAACTATGAAGGATTTCAAATACCAAAAGTGAGGAATTGTGTGTTTTCTCCTATATTGTCTAATCACTGATATAATAAAATGTGTTACAGGAAGATTATTTTAGTTCCTGCATTGAAAATGGATTAGAAAAGGGAGAATTAGAAAAGAGAAACCAATTAGGAGACTATCTTAATATCCAGGTAACTAAGCAGTGATAAAAACTTAAAGATGGGTGGTGGCCAAATGAATAGAGAGAAAGAGAAGGAAACAGATGAAAGGTGTTGAAGAGGCAGAACTGACAAAGCTTGGTAAGTGAATGGATGTGGGGGAAAGGAGGTACTGAAGAGAAGAGTCAACTTACTGCATAAGGGGTTGGACAAGACAGACTTCTAAGGTTATTTCCAACTCTTATTGTTGCCACCTTAATCTACAATAGATGAGATATGAGTACACATATATGGGAAGAATAGGGACTGGTATCTATCTCTAAACAGATTCCCTAACAGTTCTGTCAACACAGCTCCCCACCCTTAAACAGCTATATTGATGTCAGCTATATAATATTCTGCAGGTTACCGACAACACATAACTTAATGGTCTAGCTTTCAAAATAGCTAGGGAATATGGAGGAATGAGTTTACAGACAGGCAATGTGGTATAATCAATTTAAGCACTGAATTTGTATTCTGTAGACTTGTAAAGCAAAACCAACAATTTATTTTTTCCTACCCTCAGTTTCCTTATCTTTGTCATGAGGATCAAGTGATGATGCATTATATATAAAGCACTTAAAGAGCTTCTAAGTTCTAGATAAATTGATTTTCATAATTCAAGAGTAAGCATATGAATATGTCAATCAACAACAAACATTCACTAAGCATTCACTCTGCAAGAAACCATGCTAGGTACTAGAGAAACCAAGACAAAACTACCATCCAAACTTTGATTTTACTGGGGAGGAAGTGGAGCCATGGGGAGGAGGAAGGGAAGGGGTGGGGAAGATAAAGTACATAGACAGATAATTATAATACCAGCAAGGTTACAATGAGTGGGGGGGGGGGGGATGACAAAGAAGAGATCTAGAGAAAGTGCTCCAGAAAAAAAACTGTATAGAGCTGAAAGGGACCTTAAAAACCCACTGAGTGCTCTTCAACAAACTTCTTGGAGCCTCATTTTCCTCCTCTATAATATGAAGGACTTGAGTTTGATTCCAAGTTCTCAGACTCCAAATCCAATGCCCTTTCTGTTGTACCATGCTGTTCTAGGGATCAAATAAGGAACATATATAAAGTGCCTTATAAACCTTAAAGCCTCATATAAATGTCAGCTAGTATTGCTGTTATTAAGATAGGAAAGGGAATTCAGCACAGATGAAACTCTCATTGATGTCCTAGCCATGCCTCTTTCCTAGCGCCCGCTCCCCATGTACCCGACTTAATGACAAACAGCAGAGTTCCAGGGAGCATTTTTTCTAAGATACATAATTCATTAGGTTGGTGACCAAACTTGTCCACCAGTGCTAATTCAAACCACTGGAGTATCATTATTCCGATACAAAACACTACTTCAGTTTTCCCTGAAAGAGTTCATTTAACAGCCTAAATGCCAACCAACTAGTAGGATCATAAACAGTTTGGGAGATGTGTTTTTAAAGCAATTATTTTAAAATGTATATGTATCCAATGCCTTAGCTCTAGAGCAAGAGAAAGATATGTTTCACAAGAGGAGGAGGAAATGCTGTTCTCTTGGCTCTCTTTGGCATTTCAGAACACGTCCACTTCAATGGAGCCATGACCTCATTGATGCAGTGCAGATTGAAGCTCATCTCTGCCTTTTCATCCTATGCAATTCTTGTCCGTGCCCTTCCCTAAGTCTTCATGGAGGATAGACCCAATTCACTGGAAGCCCCCTCTCAATCGCTCCTGATACATATCTGATCAGCTTGCCTCTTTTTCCAGTGGCTTTGGGAATGGTTTTTATGCCATTTCTTTAACAGTCTTCCCTGTTCATAGGATCACAATTCTACAAGGAACCTCAGGGGGTCATCTTTTTGAACCCTCTCATTTTACTGATAAGGAAACTGAGACACAGGTACGTTAAACGTCTTTCTCAACATCATCTCTGTACTACCACAACTCATTTATTTACCTCCAATCATTCACTTTTTCATTGGTCTTTGGGTTACCTGGAGTTTTGATTCTTCTAAGGGTTTCAAAACAAGAAAACAAAAACTGTGTTAACTGCTAAAATAAGAGAAGTCAGTCACAGGAAAATACAGTGAACCATCCCAGGTAAAAGGCCACAAAATTAAAACACCTCTCCGGGATTAGCATTAGCAATTCAAAAGTTGTATGAAAGAGAAAAGGAAGAGTTCCAGGGCCCAGGCATCACATTATACTGCATACTCCCACCCACAGCCTGAAACCCATGGCCATCAAAGGCAGGTCATGAGGACGAAGGAATGATCTGTCTGCTGTGTTTTTCCAGGTCATTATAGCTCATTAACTCAGATGGAAGGAGAGCCTTCACAAGGTCACCTTTGTAAAGAATTACTGAAACCTTTTATTGTCTAATAGCTAGATCTATTGTCCAAAGAAAACTCACTCTTGGTGCCAAAACTGACCTAATTTCTTACAGAGTGAGCTCATTACAGAAGAATGCTATGCATAGCATCATAAAATTTATTTCATATTTTTTTTAAATCACTGTGTCATTTTTCATATATTCACAAAATGTTAAGACTGGAAAGGTACTTAGTCGTAGTACAGTCTAGCACTGTCTGGAAACACAAAATAGAAGTGAGGCCCCGAGAGGGTGTGACACCTCAGCTGGGGTAGAAAGGGCACTTAGATGGACATGTTGTTTCCCCCAATAGAATGTAAGTTCCCTGAAGGCAAGACTTTATCATTTTTTTCTCTGAAACTCCAGATCATACCACACTGCCTGATGCTTAACAAAGGCACGCTGAATGGTTGCTTCCCAGTTTTACCACTTACTGCCTGTGTAACATTGGGCAAGCCAGAAAACTTCTCTGTCCCTCAGTTTCCCCACCTGGCTAGTCTTAGTTTAGGAAACCTTGAAGGTTTCTTCTATATACAAAAGGTTTTGAGTCTACAAATTTAAGTGAGCTGAGCTGCTCAAGGTCACATAAATTGTTATTGGCAGGCTCTGACCAAGTCTCCGATCCCCAAATCCTTACTTTTTTTCTTTTACTACCCCACGTTGTCTCTCTTGTATACCACACCTCCAACATAAAACAGGGCTTTGCAGTTCAAATAAATCCTCTTATAGAAATGCATATGGAACTGCTCATTTTTGCATGGAATTGTAGTCCTGGTACAACTGTAGAACAGTCATTTAACCTCTCACCTATAAATTGAAAGAGGTTGAATTCAATGCCCTCTAAGGTACTTAGTAGTCTAGATCTACAAAACTATGATAAGACATGAGATCATCTAATTAATGTGGCTCCTCCTTTTATTGGGGACATAAAAAGTAGTCATCTTTTGGAGACTTGAATTAAATCTTCTCTTTCTTCACTCCAATTAGATCATGGAATAAAAAAGGCAGAGATCAGGAGATCGGTGAGATTTTCAAGTATACCCTAAAATGATACAAAACTTTAAAGGGATCATTTCCCTCTCCTCTCCACCTTATCTCCATGTTTTCTTTGAATATTGATATATTCTTACAGATAGATTCGTTTATACATATACCTTCTGTTGGACTTTTAACCATGTTTCCTATTTGTAAGTCAATATTTATTACGTAACCTCTTTAAGTTCATTACTGTATTAGATGACATGGCTAGAACAAACATTTCCATCCCAGATCTCATTTTAAATCTAGCTGCCTGATATACGACATAAGTACATAAAAGCAGAGCCTTCATTTGCAAAGCTCTATTTAAGTGAACATAGTTCCTCTGAGCGCCTATTAGGACCTTCTGTCTTTACTACTCATTTGGCAATTCATCATACAATGTTCTGCAGCACTCTCACGTGGTTCTAGAAAGCCTTTTTCTTTTGTGTTGTGTTGTTATTGATAAGCTGTATGATTATCAGCAACTTGTGCCCTCTTTTCTGCCACTCAAAAGAGAGAATGGGGGAAGGCAAGGCACATGGTGTCCTGCGGAAAATCCTTCTTTTATGCAAGGATGAGGTGTTCCAATTCCTCTAGTCCAGAGGTAAGAGTGGACTCATTGTACCGAGTCCTAGAATAGTACAGAGCCTACAAAATAAGATCCACAGAATTCGGTTTCACAATCTATACAGGAAAAACCAAATGGATAAAGAATGCCTATTATGCAGACTATGGTAAGATAACTGGAGGGATGTCCTATCAAGCTAAGATTTCAGTACAGGAGCTAAGCCCCAGAGTTGAAGAGGAGAAAGTGAGCAAAGGAAATAACAGGTAGAAAACTAAACAGGGTCTTCAAGGATCCCAAACTACTCCCTGACACATAAAGCCATGTTCATAACACAAATATTCCTCAGATGACACAATATAGTTGAAAATCATGGACCACCACAATTTCCAAGGAATCAAAATTAGGGGTGACCCAAAAGGACACAAAAAGATGCATGCCAGGTTTAAGTGGACCACACTGTACCAACAATAACCATTTGAGCAGAAGAGGAATTATCTAGGAGATTAATAATCACAATAGGAAGTAAGAGAACCACTTGGCAAGAGCAACCAAGGGGCAGCTAGGTGGCACAGTGGATAGAGCACCAGTCCTGGATTCAGGAGAACCTGAGTTCAAATCCTGCCTCAGACACTTAACACTTACTAGCTGTGTGACCTAACCTCAATTGCCCCGCCCAAAAAAAAAAAGAAAGAAAGAAAAAAAGAGCAACCAAGCTGCACAAAGTAAATGATCCAAATGCTACATGGTGGTATCTCATGATGTTAATAGACCAAGGAGTGGGCCTAATATATTATGTGTACCCCTATAGAGAATGTGAGGTCAGAACTGTTTAAGAATCTGGTAGAATGAGAAAATATAGAAGCATTATCTTCTGCACCATTGTGGAGAACAGCTGAGGACACCATGGATCCATTGAAGGAAGTCATTTAGTTATAACCAAGTATTTAGAGTTGTCCTAACATATTTAAAAGGGCTTAGAGGTATGAGAAATGGATTTGCATTCTGGCTCTGTCATTTACTAGCTCTGGAAACAGTGTGTCCTATAATCTAACTTTTCTGTGCTACTTGAGCCTCATTTTACAGATAAGAAAACTAATCCCATCTGCCTTCGCGGAATTGTAAAGAAAGCACTTTGTTTACCTCATTGAGATCTCCTGCATGCCTTATCTCCTAAATGATACTTTAAAGTTCCAGAAAATCAAGGAGTTATGTATATATTTTCTTACATTCACCACAGCAGTTAACCCAAGGCCTGCTATTCAACAGACACCCTGTAGAACTCTCAAAACTGGAAGGGCACTTCATCTGATGTAGCCGCCATATCCCAATACACAAGTTCCCTACACAATGACTCCATGAAAGGGGCATCCAACCTCTGTTTCTTTCATTGTCATATAGCTTCACTTATTAGGTAGTTCATTAATCAAAATCCTCCTCCCTGTAATTTTTACCTTGTTCTAGTCTCTGGAGTGGGACAGAATACTTTTAATAATGTCTCCAACAAGTTGAACCTTCAAATATTTTAGGCCAGCAATAATCTCCCCCAATCCTCTTTTTTAGAGGGTTCCTCCAGCTGACTGAAATATGGTAAAGTTTCACCTCTTCTCACTGTTCTTGTCAGAACTCCTCTTCATAAACTCCAGTATGAGAATACCCTTCCTAAAATGTTACACCAAATATAGTAAAATTCTCTAAATGAGTCTGGGCAGCACAATGTATGGTGGGACTACCCCCTTCCTCATCTTGGCCATGAGTAATGTAGTAATTGAATAATTCTATCGAATAACTTGGGTCTCCTCTCCAAACTATTCTCTATAGTTGTCCAGTCAGCATAGCTGAGTCCCAGGTAACAGCCTGTGCCCATAGGACTTTATTAAAAGTATCTGTTTATCTAATTTTTCAATACAGTGCTAAAATACACACATAGGTGAAGATGTTCTGTGGCAATCCACAGCTCCCACTTATATACAATAGAAACCCATCAAAAGCTTATTATCATGTGGGTACATTTACACTTCAGATTATATCCTACCCAATGAAATATAACCACATACAATAAAACTCTAATAAAAAGAGCTAGCCTGTAAGAAAGGTGTTAGTCCTATTCTACAATACCAAAATTAAAAGGGGGGGTTATACATTATTAAAATGACCTTCAAAACACCAAACCCAATGGCCTTTTCTCAGTATTCATAATCCTTATTTATTATGAAACATGATACCATGCCTCACCTGGCTCACCCTTTCAGATACACTTTATTCCCTCAATTTCTGTGACAATCCCCTATTTTCCCTCTGATTTCTCTGAAGTCTATCCCTCTCCTTAGCTGCCTCCTGCTCCCCAAGACTACACCCTTGGCTCTCCTCCTTTTTTTAATTCCATTTCCCTTGGTGAGTTTTATCCATTATTTTTTTTTAACTTTGTGTTCCAACTTCTTTTCCTCCCTCCCTTCTCACCCCCACCTCAATAACTCAAGCAATTCAATATAAATTATACATGAGTAGTCATGGAAAATAACTACATTAGCTAGGTTGTGAGAAAAAACAGATAAAAACAAAACTTCAGATTAAAGAATTGTCAAAAAAAATGTGTTTCAGTCTGTTTCCGGGAACCATCAGTTCTTTCTCTGTAGATGGATTGCAATTTTCATAATTTCTTCAGAGTTATATTGGATCACTGCCTTGCTGAAAATAACTACGTGCTTCCCAGCAGATCATCTTACACTAATGCTGTTTTGTATACAGTACATTTCTCTCTGCTTCAGTTCATGTGGGTATTTTCAGGTTTTTCTGATAACATCCTGTTCATCATAACTTTTATACAGAACCTTAAACTTGACAAAGAATTTTCTTCACAATAGCCCAGCAGGGTAGGTACCATACGTTTTGCCAGTGTGGTCAATCATCATAACTATTTCCCTCCATCCTATTCCCTTCCAATGATATTTACTCTATTTTCTATCTTATTTTGCCCTATTCCTCCTCAAAAGTATTTTACTTCTGACTGCCCCCTCCCTTACTCTATCCTTCATTCACCCTTCCCTCCTCATCCTCTTCCCCTCCTACTTTCCTGTAGGGTTAAATAGATTACTCCTCCCAACTGTGTGTGTGTGTGTGTTATTCCCTCCTTGAGCCCACTCTGATGAGGTTAAGGTCTTTGAGTTCATTCTGTTTTCTAAATTTTTCTTCCTCCCTCCCTTCTCAACTGTCCCTATGAAATCAAGCAATTCAATATGTCATACACGTGCTGTTATACAGAACATCTTCACCTTCCTCAAAAGTGTTTTGCTTTTTGCAGCTCCCTCTCCCAAACTTCCCTTCCCTCTTTCCCCTCTTCTCCCTTTCCCCCTTATCTCCTTCCCCTCCCACTTTTCCTCAGGTCAAAAAAAATATATCACTATATTCACTTGGGTATGTATGTTATTCCCTCTTTGATCCAATTCTGATGATAGCAAGGTTCACTCACTTCCCCACTCCTTCCCCCTCTTCCCCTCCCCTCCATAAGCTTTTTTCTTGTTTCCTTCATGTGAGCTACCTCTCCCCAGTTCATTTCTCCCCTTCCCCCTCCCCCAGTCTATTCCTCCTACCCCTCAACCCTTTTTAAAGATGTCATCATGGGTTAGCTAGGTGGCACAGTGGACAAAGCACCAGCCCTGGGTCCAGGAGGCCCAGAGCCCAAATCCGGCCCCAGACACCACACAACCCACCTTGTTTGCTCCACAAAGAACAAGGATACACAAAAAAATAAATGCTTTACAAATACCATCCCTTCATATTCATTGCAGATTTGTGTCCTCTGTGTATTCCTTGCTGAAAAAGTTCTTGAGTTGGAAGTATTATTTTCTCATGTATGACTGTAGACAGTTTAACCTTTTAATGTCACTCGTGATTTCTTTTTCCTGTTTACCTTTTTATGATTCTCCAGGGTCTTGTATTTGAAAGTCAAATTTTCTATTCAGTTCAGGTCTTTTCATCACAAATGCTTGAAAGTCCTCTTTTTCATTGAAGTCCCATTTTTTCCTCTGAAAAATTATCTGCAGTGTTTCTGGGTACATGATTCTTGGCTGTAGTCCCAGTTCATTTGCCCTCTGGAATATCATATTCCATGCCCTTTGGTCCTTTAATGTAGAAGCTGCTAGATCTTGATTTATCCTTATTGGAGCTCCACAGTATTTGAATCTCTTTTTTCTAGCTGCTTGCAGTATTTTCTCCTTCACCTGGGAGTTCTGGAATTTGGCTATAATATTCCTGGAGGTTTTCCTTTTGGGATCTCTTTCAGGAGGTGATCAGTGGATTCTTTCCATTTCTATTTTAGCTTCTGCTTCTACAATATCAGGACAATTTTCCCTGACAATCTCTTGGAAGATAGGGTCTAAGCTCTTATTTTGGTCATGGTTTTCAGGTGGTCCAATGATTTTCAAATGATCTCTCCTGGATTTATTTTCCAGGTCAGCTGTTTTTCCAAGGAGTTATTTCACATTGCCCTCTAATTTTTCATTCATTTAGATTTGCTTTACAGTGTCTTGGTTTCTCATAAAGTCACTAGCTTCCATTTGTTCAATCCTAATTCTTAGGCAATTATTTTCATCAGACAGCTTTTTTTTTTAATCTCCTTTTCCATTTGCCTTTTTTAAGCTGTTGACTTTTTTCTCATGACTCTCCTGCATTACTCTAATTTCTCTTTCCACTCTTTTCTCCCTCTCTCTACATCTTCCTTCTATCTCTCCAACTTTCTCTTCACAGTCCCTTTTGAGAGCTTCCATGGCCTGAGACTAGTTCATATTTTTCTTGGCAGTTTTGGATGTAGGGGACCTGAGGTTGTTTTCCTCTTCTGAGGGTGCACCTTGATCTTCCTTGTCACTGAAGAAACTTTCTATAATTCTGAACTTTCTTTGCTTGCTCATCTTGCTACTTGACTTTTAACTCCCCACTGCGGGGCCCTGCTTCTAGACTATACTACTGTCCCCAGCTTCAGAGGGTCCCAGGTGTTTTGGTTTGAGGGAGGGCAGATTTTTCTCTTGCCTGGTCTGTTCTCTGGTTCAAAGATAACCTCAAGCCAACTTGCTATTTAACTAGCCAGCAGAGTTCTGTGGTGGTTCCTAGCTTGGACAAGCCTGCACCCCTCCCCAACCTGGGCCTCCCACCACTCAGGATTTCTTCTTGGTTCCCTGCTGGGGTGGGACAGCCGAATTCCTCCCTAGGTCCCGCTGATACCCCTGCACTTTCCACCCCCCCCCTCCACCAGCTGTTCAGCCCTCTCACCTGACCGCAAGCTCTATTCCAGAAGATACTGGTGCTGCAGCTGATTCAGAGGCTCAGGGGTTAAATTCCTCTGGTGTGGCATGCCTGGGGTCTCTGTCCACACAATCACAGAGTTGGACTTTACTTGCAGCCCAGCATGGCCCCTTTTAATCTATCTATAGCTGGAAAATAATCTTAGTCGGTATTTTTGTGTGTTATTCTGCTACATAGGTTCTTTTATTGCTGTTTTGGGGGTAATTCTATCCATTCTCTTTCACAACTACAAACATTAGCTCTATAATGTGACCCCCAAATCTGTACCTCCAGGCCTGAATTCTTCCCCAAATTTCAGACTTCAATTCCCTGAAAACTTTGTTGCTCATTTTGCCAATGGCACCAGCCACACCTAAAGTCTTAGAGTCATCTTCATCACCTCTCACTTTCCTTATTCCTCCTATCCATTCACAAGCACAGTCCATTTGGATCTACTGACGATCTTTTTCATATGGCTTCTTTACTATCTACGTTCGGAGCTTGTCCTGTGCTACTCCAATAGTCTGCTAATCATCCTTCTTTCCTTCAAACCTACCCCCTTATAGTCCAGTCTATCCACTGTTGTCAACTTTAGCATTATTCCACTCACTGCTCAAAAAAATCAATTGTTTCCTATTTCTTACAAATTCCTTAAGCCTTATATTAGGCACTTTTTTGGAGGTGGGGGGGGTGGCTGGGGGCAGCAGTCAGAGAGGAAAGTCAGAAGATAAATGAGACATGTCTGCACTCTCAGAGGGCCTATAATTGAGTAGGTGAGAGAGGACAATCAGGCTCAAACCATTCTTTCCAGCCTCATCTCACTCCGATTCTCCTTAGGTCTTCCAAACCCTAACTAAAGCAGCCTACTTATCACTGCCCAACTACATTCCCAGCTTGCTTACCTTAGTTCTGCCCCTTTGCTCACAAAATCCCCAGTCCCTTCCCTCTTCCATCATTTCTGCTCATTGAAATTCTACACATCTAAAGCCTGGCTTCAAATACTGTCTCTTTGATAAAAGCCCTTCTTGATCCCTTCCCAAGTACAAGAAATCACCTCTAGCTTTTGGTATTTCTGACACTAGTGCTTAGCAGAGTGTCTGGCATATAGTAATTTGTTTAAAAATGCTTTTTCATTCATTATTTTCTTATCCTCTAAAAGCCCCAATGTGTTTGTGCTTTGCTTATGTTTCTATGCAGTCTACTGTGTATTACTCTTCATTTGAATGGCATCAATCCTATTATCTCCCCCTATGTGATTAAGGATGACTTTTTGGGAGGAGGGAGGTAGAAAGGAGATGAAGTTTAAGAATGGTCTACTTTTCAACTTTAATCATTGTAGGAGGCTCCCTGGTGAGAAACTCCCTCTACCAATCAACTGCGTTGGTAGCTGCTCTGTAACTTTTATGGTCTAAGATTGTCTCAGGCACAGAGGGGCTAAGTGACTTGTCCAGGGTCAAAGTGCCAATATGTGGTAAGAGAGGGAACTTAAACCAAGTTTTTCAGATTATTTCACACCACATGCCACACTGCCCACCACCTAGTGCCTGACACATAGCAGGCCCTTAGTACATGTTTGCTGATTAATAAATGAATGTCTTTTTATATTCCCTTGTGCCGCATAAAACTGGATTCCCCAAATCAGGAAAACAAGATTCTTTTCAGAGATATCTGTACAACTTTTATAAACACTAAACATTTATAGTAGAAAGATGGAAGAAAAAAAGAAACAAAACTGCAGTGGGGGGGAAAAGTATCTAATAACGAAGAACCAAGAATGAGCATCAACTATTAATCAATTTCAATCCAGCCTGAAAGGCAATATACAAATCAATAGATCGACGACCTCATAGCCATTAATTTTTGGAGAAAATTAAATGGAAATTACACGTGAACACGAATGGCAAAAATGTGGCTCTTCATTCTTTGAACAAAATCTTTCTTGTTTAGGAAGGCTGGCACAGAGACAAATCATTCTGGGTTGTGGTACCAGTTGTAGAGCAACGTTTTAGAATTCAGAAAGCATACACACACTGGGTGGTAATGATATTTCTGCTCACACTGCGGCATCTCTAGGGGTGTCCGAAGAACCCTGACACCTGTCCGAGATGGCCACGTCCCCAGCCCCAAGGAAACAGGGATGTCCCTGTCCCCTCCCCATGATGGTGGCTGTTTAAACCTTCTGCCTTGGTGCCACGATGCAGCACAGGCTCTGTCTCATAGCCATTATCTATCCGGATGGCTTTCACTTGACTGAATAAATCTCAATGTCCTGCTTTTAGGGATGATGGGTTCACATGGGAAAGAATAAATGACTGTTTGGGACCTGAATTATCTGAATTGGCTGCCAGTTCACCAGGATTCATTACATATTTTGTATCATCTTAGTTCTACATAGAGGGTCTTACTTATTGAGATGAGCCAGGAGAAAGGAGAAAGTTGCATTACATCTTATGTTCTTTTTTCCCCCATTTTTGTATTTTTATTTTCTTTTTAATACAATGAATGACATGATGAAACTATAAATATTTCAGGAATTAGAAAGACTACTTATCTTGTTTCCATTTTTGAAAAACAACTTGAGTCTGTTTCAGTGCCTAAAGACATCTTAGGCTGTCTATAGGATGCCAAGCAGCTAAATCCTTGGGAAATATGTAATCAACTGCAGATTTTTTTTTTTCAGTTTTGAGCGGATGTTTTCTATTTTATGCTTGGCTGTATGGTATAACAGAAGAGCCCAGGAACTGAAGTCAGGAGATTCAGGTATCTAGGGCTACCTTCACCATGAACTCTGTGACCACATCAATGGAATCATCGCCTAAACCCCCATCACCTTGTCTGAAATATGCCAATAATGATGCCAACAATCGTATCCTCCTCTCACAGGATTTGTATAAGGCTCAAATGAGAATGCTGAAGACTTTGAAAATGACAAACCAGTAATGTAATCAACAAGCATGTTTATTAAGTAGGTTATCTGTACCAGGGATTAGAGGTCAGCTGTTATTATTTTAAAGGACAGTGATATGGACAAGATCTCTCCTATAATGAATTCCCATGTGAGCAGAGCCCATCTACCAATGCAGTGGGCACTTTTTCTGCTAATAATAATCTTAGAGGACTGGCTAGAGTATTGAGAGGTTAAATGACTTGGCAAGCCAGGATCACAAAGTCAGCTTGTCAGAGGCAGGCCTTAAACCCTGGGCTTCAAAAGCCAGCTCTCCAGCTACTTTACCACACTGCCCCTCTCTTTATTTCATCATTTCATTGCAAATATAATATGAATATTTTTCACAAGGTAAGCATCCCCATTTAACATGAACATGGATGAGTGCCTGCTATTCAGGGGCCTATTAACCAGAATCTTCTATTAAATGATACCCCTTCGCCCCTGAAATCTAATAACTGCAGTGAACAATGAGCCCAAGGCACCACGAAAATCCTTAAATATATTCTGAATCATTCACAATTGAATTATGCTCGATAGCATTTTGATATAGTAGCTGACTTCATATAGCGCTTGAATGTTGTGCTTTAAACACATTATCTCATTTGATTTTTTGTTATATGTGCATTGTTCTGCATTGTCATTTTTTGAAAACTGCTCATTCCAGAGACGGTAAGGTACCTGTCCTACAGAGTATCTGATGAACCGGAAAGCCCCCTTCCCGACTTGTTCAAATGGCCCTCAGGTCCAAAGTTCTCCTCACTAAGCTCAAATTGCCTCTCAAACTTAATTCAATTGTAAAAAATGCTTATTGAGTGCTTACTATGTATTAGCCACTCAATATTATACTAATTAGAAAATCAATATAATTTGACATTTTATTTATGAAATTTAATACTGTACAAAACACTAAACTCAACAAGACCTTGGTTTAAATTAGCGTAAGCATTTTCACATTAAGAATAAAACTGAGTTTTTTAATCAACATTACCAAATGCCTGTTCTATTTAGCCAAATATGCAACCAACCACAAATAGTAATGTTCAAACTGCAAGCCATTCCTTTAACAACAGCTTACAGGAATCTCTCTCTGGTTGGCCATAAAAACAAAAACATTAATTATCGATTTGGCTGTTTGCCGCTAGGCAGCTAGTTGGTGCCGTGGATAGAGCACTGGGCCCGGAGTCAGGAAGCCCCATCTTCCTGAGTTCAAATCTGGCCTCACACACTTACTGTGTGACCCTCTTCACCTTCTATGCCTCAGTTTCCTTTTCTATCAAATGAGTTGGAGAAAGAAATGGCAAACCACTCAAGTAGCTTTGCCAAGAAAACCCCAAAAGAATTCAGTCAGACTTTAAAACTTTCAAAACACTTCAAAACAACTTTAAAAGTTGTTCTCTTATTATGGAATTCTACTTTCCTTCCTAGCCAAAGGATCAAATAATCCAAATTTAGGCTCATTCTTCAGGAGAGTTTAGCCACAAGAGATGCTAACAAGAATGACAAATAAGTGAGGATCCCACTTCTAGCAATTATGAAGAGCAAGAAGGATTCTTTGACAGCTTTGTGTAAGCTGGATAATGATCTTTCTTAAACTGCCAAGTGTCTTAGTTAAGTCCAAAGTGCAAACTGTGCTCCCTCTTACAACAGATAATAAAACAAGTTTGAGGAATATGTCTCCACTGGACACGTTATCAGGGAAAATTAATCGTTTCTTAAAAAGAAAGAAGCCAAGCTTCTAAGTAAAAAACAGAAATGAAGAAGGATCTGAAAAGGCAGAGTTTAAAAAGTCTGACCTTTATGAGGAGGCTCAGTAGACAAAGAATGTAACCCAGAAGAAAAAGTACCACTTTAACATTCACTGCTAAGTAACAGCTATAAATCACTTCCTAATGAAGGAGCTATGCTCGCTAAGGAGAAAACAGTGGCTTGTCTTCCAAGAAATGATGATGTAGATCCACAGAGACATCAGGTGAGAGATCATGCAGTACCATGGTT
The DNA here is from genome assembly GCF_019393635.1 of Dromiciops gliroides. Taxonomy (NCBI): domain Eukaryota; kingdom Metazoa; phylum Chordata; class Mammalia; order Microbiotheria; family Microbiotheriidae; genus Dromiciops; species Dromiciops gliroides. The sequence continues at coordinate 45,350,341 of NC_057864.1, read as the reverse complement.
GGGGATTCCCTGTACAGTAATGCTGAGGCACCTGACATCAAAGAGAGAGGTCTTTTGTCTTCCTGGGGCAAAGACTTGAAGGAGAACTGCCTATGCATTAGCAAAATGATAACTACCATCCTTCGTGTTTTAACCAAACTGCTACATCCTAAATCTATTACAAGTCTGCTGCCTCTCAGGATTTTTAGGCAATGACCAATAAGATGTCTTAAGGATTTAACTCTACAATATAAAGAAAACAGAGCAGAGAGATGCAAGCAGGAGGGAAGAAGGGAGGGAAAAGGAGGGAAAGAGAGAAAAAGACAGAGAGACAGAGACAGACGAGAGAGCAATACCAACCTACTATTTTGGCTAGAATCAAGTATGGGAGTAGAAAGTTAATACACACAACAAACCACGTGTGTGTGTGTGTGTGTGTGTGTGTGTGTGTTAATATATAAACCAGGTCTACTAAGATGGAAGGTAATGGTGTCAGTTATAAT